>NW_006282208.1:348938-351622 GCF_000327345.1 Myotis davidii
GGCGATGGAGCTCAATAATTTCTTTGTACTCGTCCTCCATCTCTGCCTCTAAGTAGTTGTGTGACCTTGTAAAGGTTGCCTCACCTTTACACCTCGTTTTTTTTAAATTACAAAGTAAGAGTATTAGCCCAGGTGTGCTGAAGCTCTCCAAATTTATGATTCATTCTGATAAACTGCCGGTGCTCCTGGGATAGTTACAGGTGGCATTCCAGATAAGGTCACAGACAAACTTCTTACTTCAGAAAAAAAATATTTTTAATATAGTTTGTGCATTAGTTCTAATAAGAAGAAATATTCTCTGGCAGAAAAAATATTAATAAGCAGTTTTTATGTCACCCTTTTAGGTTCAAAAATTTCAGCCACATGTAAAAATAAAACATTTTAAGATCCTTTGATAATAATATGTTTAGTGCATTAATATTAATTAGATTACATAGTATATGCAATTATGGACTCATTATATTATAGTAATAATGCTAGACAAATTTTTTAGAGAACTGGTTTGAAATTTTAGTGGTCTTCACCTAGTGATAGTGATTATTGTGAAAGAATTAGGTAGGTAAATAGTTCTCTATATCATATATGTCATATATAAAGGTATAAGATAGATATAACCTTATGTAAGTCATATATAAATGTATGAGATAGATATAACCTTATAGCAACATATCAAGATACTATTAACTTAAGTGCAGTTTGTTGTTCTAATGTCTACCAAGTAACCTAAAGCTGTATTTGGAGATGAAATCCATAACACAAAGATACTGAAATTAGATGATTCTAGCAAACACGAATTTTGATAAAAATACTGTAGTCATCTGGTTACCTGTTTCGGTCCTCCATGTTCTCTCCCTATTTTAGGAAGCCTTTGGGAGTTATGGCAAAGATGGAGGCAGCACATATTTTGGTCATTTTTGTTAATTAATTAAAGATACATTCCACTTGCTCTTTATTTGAATTTTAGGTTATACACACGCTCCCTTTGTTTGCATAGCTTGAGCAAACATTTTAAGTTAAAAAAAAAACCTCAAATACCATACCCAGCAAAGACAGCAATGCAATGGTAAACTTTTAGAGGTTGCCGTATTTTATTCCTCTGAAGAAACTGCACTGCCATGGAATTGGCCCCAACACGGTGGCGATTTCGATAGTACTTATTTACAAAGTAAGCAGAGTCAAGATTTAATAAGTTGGCAGAAAGAATTCTAACGTTTCATTAAAAAACAAAACCAAAAAACACCCACCTTTAAAGCCTGTTAAAAAGCTTTTGGACGGCAATGCACCAAAAATATGTAGATCTTGGGTAAGTGGGAAAGGAAATATTCAACATTCACCTGATGACTAATTCTGCTTCATTGCTTTACTGAGGAGAGAATAATGCAATGGTTGCAGCATTTTCAGGTTTGCTGCTCAGAGCAGATATCACCATGGTATTGCCTAGAGGTGAGGAATAGCGGAGGCTACATAAACTGGGAATGATTATAATAGTATTATCACTTGCCTCAGAAGCTTGTTGTAAGGATTAAAGGAGTTAGTCTATGTAAAATACAACATCATTCGATTGATAATTAATATTAAGGAATTTTTATTTAAATGTCTGTTATGTGTTCTTGTTTGTTATCACAATTCATTATGCTGAATGAAGGTATTTCTTCAGACTCTTATTTGTCTATCCTGGGTTAGGATGTAATTTTCAAAGCCCTAGGGGTTTCTGCCTTGTGGACTTCTTCATCCCTTAAAAGGTTTAAAAATAATTTTTAGAACTGTATAAGTATAAATACGAATATGTTAATAATATGTATTATTTTTTTTACCTAAAAGTTCCTTTTTTCTTATTTTGAAAGTAATTAAACCATTTTCATGAGCTCCCTTAAAGTAATGATGGCCATAGACACTGGGTCTACTGTGCTCAATGTAAAGGTGGTCTATATCAGAATTTTAGTGAACTTGGAGTATATGGGGAAGATCAGTTGTTAGTTAAGTTTCTATATGATAAATCAGTGGTTCTTAACCTTGGCTGCACATTAGAATCACCTAGGAATCTTTTTAAAATCCTGATTTCTGGGACATATCCTCTGGAAATTCTGTTTCTTTGTTATGGGGTGGGGCCACAACATTAGTAACAAAGAAAACAGAATTTCCGGAGGATGAGGCCCAGAAATCAGGATTTTAAAAAGATTCCTAGGTGATTCTAATGTGCAGCCAAGGTTGAGAACTACTGTGATAAAGACTTTCACTGTAACTATAATTAGTTTTTTTTCAACTTATGACAATATTTTACAATGCATCAGTAACTATAAAACAATACCAAAAATATATAGCTTTAGCATATGTTCACCAGTCTGTGTTTATTTTCTCTGAGTAATATCCATGTTCATAATATATTGTGAACATAAACAGTAGGCTTTTGATAATACTAAGATTAAAACAACATATAGTAGTATTATTAAATAACAATCCAAATGTTAGTTTATTCTCTAAGTCTTTCTGTCAAATCAGCAATCAGAATGCAAATCAAGTACTCAAGGCTATGATTCATTCTTATGGAAATCCCACTTAGTTCTTTCATCTACTTGTTGTGAGGAGTTCATTGTGAGTTTGAATTTTCTTTATTACCTGCCCCTTATTTTCTGGATACAACAGAATGGTGAAGGCCTGGGAGGGGTAGTTGTGGGGTGGAAGGA
>NW_006282208.1:351733-352666 GCF_000327345.1 Myotis davidii
GGGGGTGGGGGTGGGGGGGGACTTTCAACAATAAAACTAAATATTTTAAATAGGAATTATAAAATTACAAATATCAACTAAAATGAATTAGTCCTTTCTAAGTCAATCTGGAGAGGATAATATTTTCCAAATTGTTTAAAAGAATGTGTCCCTTGTTATATAAATTTGTATTAAGGTCTGCCCTCATTGTTCCAATCAATGGAATCAAGTCCTTTACATTGCTCATTCTTATTGCCAACTTTGCTGCCACTCAGGTATACTAGTATTTCCTTGGCAAGTTACCGTATGTATTTGTACTCGCAGAGCTTTGTGTATAACAGCCAAAATAACCGTCTCCGTTACCATAAATCAGACAAAGTCAAACTAGTTCAAAATTCATCTTCAAAAGGAAATCTTAATCTTGGGACACACATGTTTCATCTCCTCTTACAAAACCCCCTGGATTGGTGACCTTATAGGTAAGCCAGGCCATATGCGGGCTTGTTAATAAAATTATTGTGTGCAAACTACTGAGAAATCTCTTCAAAGACACAAAGTGTAAAACTCTGCCCCGTTAGCCTTTCCTTCTTATTGCCTGGAATGCAGATGTGGCAGCTAGAGTTCAATTAGCCATACCGACCAGAAGGTAGGAGCCATGTGTTGAATTTGGTGGAGAACTTGACAAAACAATTGTTTCTCTGTTGAAGAAATAGCCAACACTGCTCCGGAAAGCTCTATTTATTGGAGAAATAAAGAAATTTCTCTCTTGTTCAAGTCATTTTTATTTCAGGTTTCTCTTATTAATAGCTGAATCAGAGTAATGTTTTAATATGTGAATATCATTAAAAGAACAATGCAGTGAAAGCTTCAGATATTCAGGATAACTTTCACTTGCAAACGTTTTAATACACACACACACACACACACACACACACTGGTGCCAGTGTGATAGCT
>NW_006282208.1:353181-353857 GCF_000327345.1 Myotis davidii
TAAAAAGAACAATGCAGTGAAAGCTTCAGATATTCAGGATAACTTTCACTTGCAAACGTTTTAATACACACACACACACTGGTGCCAGTGTGATAGCTCTGACAAACTCTGTCCTTATCAAGCTCTTAACTCACTAATTGTAGCACATTTATTTATGTTGGTGAATGGCATTTGCCTGCTTCTTTCTTTCATGGTATCACTAAGGAAACAAGACAAACCGGAACCAAACGATAACAAATAGGAAGGATACATATTGCATCAAGTGATGAATCTGTCCTCAATACTTTCATTCCCATGAGTGATTCATCAAGAGCCCATCGTTATATCAGATACAGCTTAAGAGCTACACTTTCTAAAGTAGTGCTCAATTATTATTAACTTACGTGAGCAGAATAAAAGTGGCACTCATTTGTGGAATATAAAGAACATTATAAACTGTTGAACGAAAATAGAGGCAAAGAAGCATCAAACAGACTGTCAAACTACAGCGGGAAGGCAGGGGAGGGTTGGGGGGAGTAAGAGATCAACCAAAGGACCTGTATGCACGCATATAAGCACAACCAACAGACACAGACTGGAGGGGGGAGAGGGCATATGCTGGGGGGATCATCCTGGGAGAAGTAATTGGGGGAGGGGAGGAAACATATGTAAAACTTTAAACAGTAAATAATTTATA
>NW_006282208.1:354531-355305 GCF_000327345.1 Myotis davidii
ATTAAACACAACAGATGTAGAACATTTCCATCATCCTAGAAAGTTCTACTGGACAAGGCTGAACTTTATTTTCATGTATCAACATACTTTAAAAGAGCATTAATTTAAAAACAAAAAGTTTATGTTGTTTGCAATGATTCTTATCCAGCAGAACCTACAAATATCAAAAAGTCCCAAAAGTATTTTGGTGAGAAGCCAGGGGGCTTCAAACTCCATTAGAAATGATAGCTACTCATAAGAAAGACATAAGTAGAAAAATTTAAAAGATAAGTGTTTCTGAAAAATAACATTGATATAGAGAAGTTCTTTTAAAATAATCTGATTTTTAAGAGAAATGATGAAAATATAAATGTCAAGTTGAGCTTTCAACTAATAAAAAGATCAATAGAACCATGTCTCATCATCAAAATTGCAATTCTTAAAAACCAACTGCTTAACATATTCTTAGAAAATAATTGCTAACTGAATGAAAGGTTTAGTGTGTGGGCATTCTAATTGTTCATTCTTCCCTTCTTTTTATTGATGTCTCGTTTCCAATCTGGCTGTGGTTTCTTTCACCCTAGCCCAAAGATTACCTCAAATATTTGATTCTTCGTTTTCGTAAGCATTCAAAAACTGCTTCTCTCAGGGACTATGTGTAGAACAGTATTACATTTAAAGTATTCTTCCAAACTTATGAGATGAGCACACTCAGATAACCAGAATGGTTATAAAGAATTCCTTCTGGCCCTAGCTGGTTTGGCTCAGTGGATAGAGCATCAGCCTGTGGACTGA
>NW_006282208.1:355557-359551 GCF_000327345.1 Myotis davidii
TATATTTAAAAAAGAATTCCTTCTTAGTCTATTTTACTATGGACTAAAAGAGGCTTTTTCAAGTAAACAGTTAGCATTCCCATGTGGTTGTATTATAGGCACATAATGAGCTCCGCTTTTGTAAAAATGAAGGGTACTATGAAGCTAATCATTAATATTAAGTCTTTCTTAAGGGAATTATTCTAATTCGGAAATTCACCTTAAGAGATGAAATTGAAATAGAGAGTTGCTCTGTGCATGGTTCTAGGAATTACACTTAATGAGATCCAGAACTTTGAATTTTTTTGATAATCTGCAGAACAGAAGTCACAATCAGAAGTATGATATCAAATACTTCAGGTGGAAGAACATGGTGTGAACACAACTTTCTAGAATTGGAAGAAACTCAATACTTAGCTCTCTCATACGCTGTACATGAATCAATCCTGACCCTGTCAAAAGAAGATGGAATGGCTATATGTAAATACTCAGCACTAGAAGGAGATATGCCAACCTTTCCAATGGACGAAAAATATATTACATTTTAGCACTATACATTAGAAAAAGACAAATTGTTTTTGGTTATACTTGAATATTCAGTGTTGACCTTAACAATTCCCAAGAACCCTTGCGGTGGGTCTACCGCCCAATTGTCTGGATATCATTCCCTGGGAATAGTTTATAGCAGTTCTGAATTATCAGGAGGGGCCCAATCCAGAGTTCAAGGTTGTATAGCAAGAATTCTGGAGTGAGGCTGCCTGCTTTTGAATCACAGCTTTCCTACATTTGGACTCCAACTTTGTATTACTCACATGCAACATAGTGATAAAAACTGCATTTAATCTCTAAAGGTTGTTTTAAGGGATGAATTAGAGAATCCATATAAACCTTTGGTATAGTTACTAGCACATAATAATATTAAACACATAATCTATAATAATAAAAGCATAATATGCTATTTAGACCAGACATCCTTCTGGATGACCTTTCAGATGAAGCCAGGGCTGCAAGGGAAGCCCAGGTCCGGGTTGCCAGAGGGAAGCCGGTGCCGGTAGCCAGAGAAAGGAAGGCCTACTCTTGCATGAATTTTGTGCATCGGGCCTCTAGTAC
Source organism: Myotis davidii (assembly GCF_000327345.1). Taxonomy (NCBI): domain Eukaryota; kingdom Metazoa; phylum Chordata; class Mammalia; order Chiroptera; family Vespertilionidae; genus Myotis; species Myotis davidii. The sequence continues at coordinate 356,647 of NW_006282208.1, forward strand.
TTAATAATTATACTATTGCTAAAATAATACTCTACTTATCCCTTTATTTATATTATTCCCTCCTTCTAGAATGATCTTGTCACTCTCCACCCTCATTTCTTTGATAGCCCATACTCATCCTTAAATTTCTCATTCAAGATTCTCTATCAGCAAGCCTTCCATATGACTCCCAGCTGGATAAAGTACCCTCTCCAGGGCTCCCATAATTCTCTGGCATAAGTTTACAATTCTACTCTTTACATTGTAATGTAAAATAATCTGTGTGTGTGTGTGTGTGTATACATGTGTGCTTGTGTGTGTGTGTGTATACATGTGTGCTTTCGTATGTGTGTGTGAGACTACAGTATGGCATATGCTTCATTAATTTTTGTATCCTTAACACATAGCAAGAGCATGCCCAGAGCAGAAACTCAAAATATTTGCTGAAAAAAATGAAAAAATATAATTTGGTATTTTCCAAGAGTTACTGAAACAGAACATTATAATAATCTTGCAGCCAAAGCTGAACTAAACTGATGTTTTATTAAGTTTGCTTCCTTGGCATCAATATGAAGTCTTAGTGCTACATATTGAAAATCATTATCTTCAAGCCAAGATAATGTGCCTTTATAAATAGAATACTGCATTTTTTTTATCAAAACCAACATAAAAACAGCAAAAGAATGTATTCAGTGTCTAGAGTATTAGATCAAATTAAGTTAGATATAGGTCCAGACCTCCATAAGCTTATAATAAAGCAGACAGAGTACAAGATAAATAAACATATACCTTGCAAATATATGTTATGTATGTGTGTATATATCTATGAACATGTCTAAAATATATATGTATGAAAATGTAGAGAAGTTAAATATAAATTAACAGGCCAAGTGTTTACCTAACAAGCATATTAGCATATTTTTCATGCAAATCATCACCACATTAATGCTTTTTAAAATTATCTCATTATAAGAATGGCTTTTAATCAAGTCCTAATTAATTTTCATTAAACTCTGAAACCATTCTAAGATGCTTCTTATAACCAAAATTTGTTCTCTCTAAGTCTTAGAGAAAAGTGTCTTTGTAAATGTGTATTTGCAATAATATCTTTTTCTTTTATCATGATCACAATTAGTGATTTTATAAATGAGATAATGCAATAAATAAAATTACTTCCAGAAAGACATATTGTTCAAAAGATCACTTGTCCATTTATCAAGGGGAAGCTGACATCATTTTCAGACTTATTACATGTCCTTTATTGCTGACATATCACACCAACTAGTAAATCAAATGAGAGTCTACCACTAACTTCTTCTCCTATTCAATATAAACTCTAGTTCTAAAGTAGTGACTCAATCAAACCTTTTTGCTATAATGAATGTATATTTTACCCAGACATGTATTATTTCAAAGATGCTTGGATGATAAATTCAAGTAGAGGTGTTAGGAAACATCCTACAGGATTATTTCCCTTCTGCAACAAAATAAAATAAAGAAGGCTCCACAAACTATTCACCTTTTCACTTAACTATTTTATTTATTATTATTTTTAAATGTTTACTTAAATGTATTGTGGTGACATTGGTTAATATGATCATAAAGGTTTCGGGTGTGGGTTTCTATGTTACAAGAACTGTGTATTGCACTGTGTGCTCACCACCCAAAGTCATATCTTCTCCTGTCACCATATATTAACTACTTTAGAACTACTGTGTTGAAGACTGTGTGTTGTCCTGAGTCACTTCAATTAGAAAACTTCCACATCACAAAGCAACACATTCCTAGAATACTCGATTAAAATATCTTTGTAAATATACTTCAAGAGCAGAAAATTTATTTTCTCACTGCCGGTCCTGACACACTTTGAATCAAGGCTTTTCTACAGCATTTCTACCTCCAGAAAGACAGTTTACATCCCTACTGCTAATATTTTGACAAATAGAAACAATTTCTGAGCCTACAGGTTTCTGTGGATAATGTACATGCTTTGGAGACAGAAGAACCCAATGAATTCTTTCTAAGTCACGTTTTGTTCACTTGCAACATGAAGTAATGCCTGTGCTGTAGAACCACGTGCCATAAGAAACCATGTATGTAAAGCAGAGCTGAGTACAGCACCTGGCCCAGGGTAATTGCTCATTAAACAAGAGCTTCTGTCATATGATGCTGATGATGACGATTGCAATTGATCCCTTGGAATGAATAGGATCAAGAGGAACAGGAAAGCTGCATGTGTCTAACTCTTTTCCCCTATGCATCCCAGTTGTCTTAATAGGCACAGAATTGGATGATCCTCCTAGGGACGAAATGGGAAAATCATCAGAATCTTGAATGAACCTCAGCCTCCGGTCAAACAGAGCCAGAACAGCTGTGGGTGTTGGAACAATGCAATTTGGATTCCTAATGTACTCTTCCCTGCTCTCCTCCTTGCCCTACTGAATTTTAAATGTCTGGCTGCACTGGATAGAGGCTTTCAGGACAATGATCTGGATAAACACTCCACCGATGAGAAGGATTCCTTTATAGCTTTTTCCAGAACAACATTATCTATTGCGTGTTCTTTTTCATTATTATAATACAATTATAATAATGGAGACTCATGGAGAAGTTTGAGCCATGTAGCTAGGTAACGCTCAAACAATGCCTTTTAATTAGCTCATAAAATGAAATTTTAAAAGGATTTTTAAAAACCAGGTAAAATGTGTCCTCAACTAGTAAACAGAATAAGGAAAGTGAAGAAAGAAGAGGTTTGATAGTAAAAATATAAGACCTGTTATTTCACCACAGGATCACCACAAGCCATTGTATATAGGCCCTATTCAGAGATATTTGTCAGTGTCATGGTAGCTCATAATCTCAATGTACTTTCTTACAGTTAGATCAACTTCAAAGGGTTTGAGATCAAGGCGGGGGGGGGGGGGGG
>NW_006282208.1:359717-367042 GCF_000327345.1 Myotis davidii
GTTTGAATGATTTTGGTAAGTCCACTCCAGCAGAGAAAATCCTAAGAGGGAGCATGATAACTCTCTTTAAGTACAGTCCTGGAAAGGAAGTGACAAAGAAAGCATTTTATTCTTGTCAATCCCTAAAACATGGTTTGGATAAATGGGTGGTAGAGGAAGGTGGCGTGCCGATTTTTTAACAACTTTTTAAGAATTTGATTTGTGCTACAAAGAAATCGACCTCCAATTAAACAGAATGGTGAAAAAAAACTCATATAAGGCCATATATTAGAAAGAGAGACTTTGAATTGGTAAGTATTTGAACTAGGTGATCTACAAGAAAATTTCTAGTTTCAAAATTTTATTATTCTAAGAAGATAAAGAACTCCATTTGAAAAACCTCCTTCAAATGTCTATTAATGAGCATGCCATTTGAATTTATGTTAGCATCGTGGAATATGATGATGGCGTAAACAACCAAGATGAAATCAAAGGGGATTTAGATACCATTGCAGACGAGTGAAAATTAATTGGGACAAAGGGAGCTGAAGCATTTAAAAAATTGAGAAGTAATATTTGAATGAATTGCTTTCTCATAGAAATGTGTTTTTCAAAATATAACTAAAAAATCTACAGTGAAGATCCAATATATTTCAATGTAATTATCTCTGAAACAATGTATTTATATTAGAGAGCAAATATAATATCCCCAATGGCAATACTGCATTATTTATTGATTTATGTTGTGCATCATTTAAAACAATGAATATAGGTGATCTTAAACTCTTTGGAAAAAAGCAAATACCAATTATGCTTTACTAACAAAAATGAAAATGAAAACAACAGGTATAGAAATCAGCTCACAAGTTAGCTTGCATGCATCATAGCGATTCTTCTCTAATTACTAGGACAGACCCGAAAGGAGGAAAAGAGGCACTTACATGAGGAAAAAAACATGTTCAGATATCCTTACAATTGCATATGCTCCACTGACTGTGACGGTGACAAGAATTGATGGCTGTGTTGTGTTCTTTCCAACCCAGGCAAACAGTCGCTCATTTCAGAGCATAAAAAGTTCCTCACCCATTTCATATCATACAAACACAAATATATTTTTAAACTGCAGCCAGGCTCTGAAAAGTCAGCCAGTGAGAAGAGCCAGGATGTAAAATCCCAGCTCTGCAAGTAACTTATTCTCTCATACTTACATATTTCCTTCTCGGTTCCAAGTATATTGGCTGGCACATAGTAACAGTCCATAAATTGAATTACATGAAATCTGGATTCTGTGTTTACTTGCTAGGTTTTGTGTATGACTGTACTTTTATTTTTCTGTATTTCTGGGCATCATATTTGTTTCTGTTAAACAACAGTGCTCCAGTCCGTTCAACTGTATGCAACACCTAATGTACACCAATTTAATAAATTATTAACAAATGCCAATCTTAAAGTGACAGAGAGAGATAGTTACAGAGAACAGTATGACAGAGAGGTCAAATAATATGTCATGTATCACAGGTTATTTGGGGCGCTCAAGTGTTAAAGCCATAAATCAAGATTCAAATGTCATCAAATTCAGTCTCTATTCCACCCTCCTGATAGAATTGTTTCTCCAATTTCATATATATTAGTAGAGTATTTATGCATTCAGAAAGATATTTTAACTTATTTTCATTTATCCCATGTATATTGATCAATCACTTAAGAAGATCAAAACATTTTTGAAAGAAAAGGTACAACTATGAAAACAAATATAACATATAAGTGAAGGGATTCTTAGTGTTACAATAATTACTTTCAAACCCATTCACAGCAGAATTTATTAAGATTCAGAAAGTGACAAGAGACTCCAGATTTTGTTCAGTCAACATTCAACAGATACGTGAGTGCCAAATAAATCTACTCACTGTGCCCAGAACATGCGTGGCATTTTTCTCCCACTGAGACTTGCTTAAGCTAAGTGAAAAAACAAAAAACCTCTCTTACATCCCCACTACGGCTGGCATCACTAACCAGTCATGGCACCCATTACTGGTGACCCTGGACAAGCTTGAGAATTCTTCTCATCAGTCATACAGGAAACATCCAAATTCTAATGGAGTTATTAGCATATAAGAAAAAATAAATTTTAAAAAAGTATTTTTTCCATAGCTCTTAATACATGGAGTAGTGAGTCATGTGCTAACTTACAGTACTCTGTGTTTAATGATTTTGCATTAGACTTGTAAATATTCTCTATATGGAAATTTCTTAAGCTAATTGTCTATAAAAAACAAGGTCATCATATTTCCTGATGGCATAAATCTGAAAATTATGGTCCAAAGCTCAGAAGAGTGGCCCAGGATAGATCAGTATATCTACGGCCCAACAGCATAGAGATGAGAGAAACAGCATAGAAATGTAGGGGATTTCTTTTGAAGGTTAAGGAAAATGAATCAAGATTTGGAGAATAGTTGTAAAGGGGAATCAATCCGCATGCACCAAAAAGTGTCCAAAGTCTAAAAGTTTATTTCATGTGTTTCCTTAATGTATGTTAAGTTGAAGACTTTGTATCTGGGGGAAGCTTATTTCTATATGTAGATATTTGTGTGTCAGAGGAGGTATAGCTGAGAGAGAAGTATCCAGAATGTACTGTATTGTGAATGATATACTAGTAAGTTACTAAAATCGGTTGGACTTCTAATTCTACAGTAAAAAAAAGAAAAAGAAAAAGAAAATCTTTATTTAACATCTATGATTGGCTAAGCAATGTTCGAGGCATTGTTATGAAACCTCCAGGCAGCGGGAATTTCAACGGAAGTCTGAAGTTCTTTGAAGAGAGAACCTCTGTCACCCTAAACACAACAGGTACAGGTAGGGCATTCGAGATCCATGGATGTTCTTTTTTATTTTGTTCCTAGGGATACTGCAAATAAATAAATACAATCTAGGCTAAGAAACAAATTATCTTCTAAGTGTATGTCTATTTCTTCAATAAAACAGATCCTTCTAAACTAACTAAGATAAAAATGAGCAGAAATCATAGATGATTGAAATATATCTTGGAATAAAAATTACAACAAAATTAATACGCATCTTGGTGGCTAAACAATATCTGGGGATGGTTTGGGTAGAATATTATAGTTTTTGAACTTATTTTGTTGTTAATTTCCTGAGTAAATTTCATACCTTAGCAATATGCTGGGTTTTAAAGAAATTCCCCTTAACTTTGGGGAAAGAGAATCTTCTTCTAATTTTACTTCCCTTAAACCTAAAATGCCTGGATCTAGCTATTGTGACACCTTTGCAAAAATTTGTTTTGAATGTGTTTTGAGCCCACGACAACAAAGAGCACCAAAAAACAAACAAACAAACAAAAACCAAAGTTACAAAACCATTTTGTTTTTAATATTCCAGATTTTCATACATGGTCAGAACTTCGAAGCATGGTGTGTGTACTAATTGGCTTATGTTTCTGTCTGGCCTAAGGTGCAAGGTAAGGACATCTGTTCATGGTTTCTTTGGGAAGATAAGAATATTTGTTCATTTTGTGTCTCAAGACTCAAATCTTTGGTAAAAACAAGGATTTTTACTGGCATACCTAATCAGGGACATGAATTTTTTTGGTGAATTTTCTCTGATATTCTCCTAAAACTTCATATTAAAATGCAGACATGCTTCCAATATTACTAATCATCAAAGAAATGCAAATTAAAACCACAATGAGATGTCACTTCACACCTGTCAGAATGGCTATCATCAATACATCAACAAACAACAATTGTCGGCAAGAATATGGAAAAAAGGGAACCCTTGTGCACTGTTGGTGGGAATGCAGATTGGTGCAGCTATTGTGGGAAGGAGTATGGAGTTACCTTAAAAAATTAAAAGTGGAACTGCCTTATGGCCCAGTGATTTCACTTACGGGTATATATCTGAAGAAACTCAAACCACTAATTTGAAAGAATAAATGCACGCGTGTTAATGCAGCATTATTTATAATAAACAAGAAACAGAAGCAAACCAAGTGCCCATCAATAGGTGAGTGGATAAAGAAGAGTGGTACATATGCACAATAGAATATTACTTGGCCATAAAAAGAATGAAATCTTACCAGCTGTGACATCATGGATGAACCTAGAGGTTATTATGCTAAGTGAAATAAGTGCTCACCAGCAGATAAGTGGATAAAAAAGGTACGATACATTTACACCATGAAATACTATGCGGCAATAAAAAAGAAAGAGCTCTTACCATGTGCAATGGCATGGATGGACCTAGAGAATATTATGCTGAATGAAATAAGCCAGTCAGAGGAAGATAAGTATCACATCATCTCACTCATGTGGAATCTAATGAACCAAATAAACTGATGATGAAAAATAGACCCAGAGACATAGAAGCATGAACAGTCTGTTGAACCTCAGAAGGAAGGGAGGGGAGGGTGGATGGGAAGAGATCAACCAATGAACTTGTATGCATATATGCATAACCTATGGACACAGACAATGGGGTGGTGAGGGCCTGGGGGGTGGGGGGAGCGGACTAGAAGAAGATAATGGGGGAAAAGGAGGACCTATGTAACACTTTCAACAATAAAGATTTTTTTAAAAAAGAAAAATTTTAAAAAGAAATGCTATACAGGACATTAGGTAAAACTATAAAATTGGAACACCAAGAATAATTTAGGAAAAATACTATGTATCAATGTTAAACTACTAAAATGAGTAACTGTCCTATGGTATATAAAGCAAAATCCTTAATTTTAAGAAATACTCAGTTAAGTTTTGGGAAGTTAAAGACCACCATGTATGTAACTTTACTCTGAAAAAAAGTATAGGAAATATAATATGCAGAGAGAGAGAGAGAGAGAAACAAATGACAAAGAAAATGAGGAAACTGGTAAAAGTGTTTGTTTTTAAATAAAGGAATATTTAAAACATTCTTATAAAAAATTCCAGACATGCTTCTCAGAACATTTTCTATTGCTTTTGGTTTCAGCTTTTTATTTTAGCTAGAAGGGTTTTCCTGCTTTTTTTAAAAATGTTAGTTCTAGCTGTTTAAACTTAAACATGTTTTCAGTGGAATGTTCTTAATTTGGTTTTGTCATTTCCATTTTATTAATTGTTTAGCTTATTTTCTTTTATCTCTCTTGCCAATTGAAATGTGACAAAGTGAGAGTGAGGGGGGCAGTCAATGCCCTGCATGAAAAAATAACACCGTTTATGTCTGTGGGAGCGGTGCCTGCACAGAGCAGGGGCCCAATAAACAGTAGACTCTCCTACTCCATTAAAAGTGTCAGATTAATCCTTACATCTCTCTCTCTCTCTCTCTCTCTCTCTTTCTCTCTCTCTCTCTCTCTCTCTGTATTATATGTCTCTGTCTCTATCCAGATATATTCTGTTCAGGAAGAGAGGCCTTATGAGAATTTATAAGACTGTTTATCCTATTTATCTGACTTTGTATAAACCTGCATCATCTAACTAATCTCACTTTAAACCAAGATTTCAAAATGTCATGTCTTGCCTTCTGATCTTAACACTAAGGAACACTTGAGTTTGCCTGAGAGTATACTGGTATTTATCAGCACTATTGTGCTTGAAACATAACTTCTGACTATAGGTTTCCTTTTGACCTGAAATCCTGTAACCATAGCTAATGAGATACCATCCTCCAAGGCAGGAAATGAATTTCAATTCCTGGCCATATTAATTGTCGATCACTTTCACAAGACAGGGCTCCTTACCCTTAGGCCTCATGGGAAAAGGTGCACACATACTTCAGTTTGGACATGCTAACGGCCATGAAGAGCCAATTAAAAAGCTCAACATCAAATCAGCCATTCGGCAAATTTTTACATGCAACTTCCCGTATGCTCAATTACAATATAAGAACCCACCAATCATCTGTTGTTGTTTTTTATCTTCAACTCCTCCGCAATTTAAATTTCTAACATGTGACTAAAAATTATCCTCTTTGGAAAGTAAAGCCTTTTACAATCAACTTTCTGCTTCTATAGAAGAAAATAAAAGAGAAAAAAATTGACCCAAGTAAATTCTCATCTCATGAGCTTTAGATCATGTTCAGACACGGTGTTGTCTTGCTTCTCATAAGTTCCCCTGTCTTCTGAGCCTCATATATCCGACTGGGAGTTTCCTATTCTCATTATGATCAACTGGTCAGTTAACTTGTGCCTACACAAGCTCAGGCCACCTATTCCTGACAGTGTTAGGGAATCAGTAACATTCAAAACTCAAAATCCTAAATTTCCAAAAGGAAGCAGTGTCTTCTTTATCCCAGCTGTTCTCCAGAACACTGGTACTAATGGTTATCACCCATGAAACCTAATTCCTCAGCACAGGATCGGATTGGGCTTTTGCAATAAAGAATCAGGTTACCACCTATATTCAAGATTATGGAATTTCTACTTTATTGACATATTAATTAAATAATATTGAAAACTAGCACTTTCACTAATTTGACCAGATCATTACTTTAAATGGTTTGTTTTTACCTCCTTTCAAAATTGCAACTCAAGGTTAATAATATTCCAGGATGATAACAGTAGAGACAGGCCCAACATACATTCTTCCAGATAGTGGTTCTTAAAATCTGATGTGAGAAGTAAAAATGCAGTTGTCATCGTTCCCACTTCCAGAGGCTATTTAAATTGTTTTAGGTGAATGTCAAGAATCTGCATTTTTAATAAGTATCCTGGGTGACCCTAATTCTGGTTGATCTTCAGTCCACACCAAGAATTTGCTAAACACTATATGTGAACCTTGTAATGATCTGGAAGTATATTTTAATCAATACATTTATATTTCCTATGAAAACACCTTTGTATTCTTACAGTATTATTATGTACTTTACATTGTGAAAGTTTATATACTATATGGCCAAGATAAAAAATAGTTTTAAATAATTTGTGAAATGATTGGTTCCTTACATTGCTAAAAAGCCTGCTCTGCTCCTCAGGGAGTGAGACTTTCTTTTATTGGATAAATAGAGCTTTATTTTGCTTCTTTTTTACTTTACTGTGCTGTACTTTGCTTCTTTTCTTTAGCTGCCAGGAAAATCAGAACTTATTTTACGCTCAGTAGCGCTTCATTTAACGTAACTTTTATTCTCCATCATTTCCCCTTCATATTTAACAGTTGTTTACTTAATCTTTTTGATTCATTTGACAGTAAATTGTTTCAAATCCTCTTTGCAAATCGGCAGAGTAAGCAATAAGAAAGGAATGATTTAAGTATTTCATGTCAAAACAAGGTTGCTAGAGACAGAGAATTTTTGTAATTTGGTACCCAAATTTATTAACTGTCGAATTTTTCACAACAAAAAGTTTGGTATGGTGACTGAAAATT
>NW_006282208.1:367665-373593 GCF_000327345.1 Myotis davidii
TGGCTCAGCGGATAGAGCGTCGGCCTGCGGACTGAAAGGTCCCAGGTTCGATTCCAGTCAAGGGCATGTACCTGGGTTGCAGGCACTTCCCCAGTGGGGGATGTGCAGGAGGCAACTGATCGATGTTTCTCTCTCATCGATGTTTCTAACTCTCTATCTCTCTCCCTTCCTCTCTGTGAAAAATCAATAAAATATATTTTAAAAAAAAGGAGAGGGTATGTGTATTTACATTCATATACCATAATACATAGCCTTACATTTTGTACTGATGTTGTGTGCTTGTGTTTCTTATATGTATATTTGAGTATACACTGTACATTCACACATATTTTAGTAATATTTAAAACAACAGGTATAAATTCAGAAACTGGGCACTGCATAATGTGGAGACAGAATTAAAAGAAATGTGAATATCTATAAAATGATTTCTTAATGAACTCAAAGTTTGGCATAAAGTAGTATATATTAGAGCATATTGCCAAAATTTGCTATTTGACTGGAAAAGAAAACTTCCTTTGTTTTTGAAATAAAACAACCTTACTTTTCATTTAGGTGATTATAAAGGTAGTCGGATATTTTACATTTAAATAATAAAGTTCTTTGCAAAATCAATAGGCACTTTAGGACCATGCCAATCCTGAATAAAGTGCTTTATTTCCATAAAGGAGGGTTTATAACCATTTTCTAAATTATATTCTTCTTCTTTTTATTAGAATATTTACTGTTATCTCCTGACATTTCACATCAAATTCATACAATTTTTAAAGACAAAAGCACAGATGCTATATTTTAGAAAGGCAACAGGTCAATATACATACACTCTAAGATAATTATGCTTTCTAAAAGAATTGCCTTTTGCCCTAGCCGGTTTGGCTCAGTGGATAGAGCGTCGGCCTACAGACGGAGGGGCCTCAGGTTCGATTCCGGCCAAGGGCACATGCCCAGGTTGCAGGCTCGATCCCCAGTGTGGGGTGTGCAGGAGGCAGCCGATCAATGATTCTCTCTCATCATTGATGTTTCTATCTCTCTCTCTCCCTCTCCCTTCCTCTCTGAAATCAATAAAAAAATATTTTAAAAAATAAAAGAATTGCCTTTTATTACAAACATAAAAAATTGCAAGATTGCCTATAAAGGTCTGAAAATAATACTCATTTTCATAATTAAGAATTGCCTAAAATAAAAGTAATTCCCCCTTGACATTTATTCATATATCCTATTTCATAGTGACATACCCCCTCTGAATGCCTATGAGATACCTGGAAATTAGCATAAATTTTAAAACTACAGGAATATTCTGATAAACTATACCATATGAATGGAGAATATGAATATTTCTTGGTTGTAAATGTATGCAAAAAGTTACATTTTATAAATATACTAAAAAAGTGTCATTTTATAAAATACTATGAAATATCAGAAAACCAATTGAATATCAACTCCAATTCTCATTCTTAATTTCACAAAAATGAATAAGTCAAAGCCTTGTGAGATATTTTCAGATTTGATATTTTTCATGTTATTCTCTTGGATATGGTTGGCCTTAAGTTGAAACATAGAGTTAGTTATTAAATATTTCCATATATTTAGCTTCAATTTATGTAACAAGATGAAAAAAAACAGTCCCCCATCAAAATTAACAAAGGATACTAATTATGAGTGTAATTGCATTAACAACTTCATATCAGGCAAAGGACAGGCAATGCGCAGGCGTTTTACGTTTTCCTTGTGATGGCCCTCGCAAATCCTGGCTTGTTCCGTCAGAAATACAACCTCTGTATAGAACTGTTGGGTGGGATGGAGAATTACCTGGAGAGCAGATGTAGTAAGGAGAATACAGCAGTGAGATGCCACACTGAATTCCCTTACATTCAAGAACTGTTTTTACAAGTTGCTCATCTGGGAAGCTACCATAATTATCTGTTTGTATTTTTATGCTGTTGATCCAATTCTTGTTCTTCTGACCTAAGTTCTCTCCAATTTTCCATTCTTTATTATGTTTTACTCTGCAGCACGGGGATCCTTACCAAAGCAGTCTCTGTATGTTTTCATTATACATTGGCTACACACCGGGTCCGGAAAACTGTAAATCTGCAAATCTATATTCAAAATAAACAATAATCTTCATCATTTCCAAAACGGCTCCATATCTATTGAGAACCAATTTTATCTTTTCAGCAAAAAAAAAAAATCATTTTTCATTTGAACTAGTTTTATTTTTGTCAGATAGGAATAATTTAATCATGCATGCTTATAAAATACTCCATTTTCCTAGAAAATCTCATGAATAACTGGAAGTAAATGTTAAGGTAAATATGACAAATCTAACAAAAGATGAGGATTTATACATGCTGAATGGCCACTGGAAAAAATTTAAATGTTTCAGACCTTGTGTTCATTTTAACACAGAATCACATCCTGTCCTGTATGCTAATAACTGCCTAATATCTCTCCATTATGTCTTAAATGAAACCAGAAGTCTTGATTATGGCCTGTAACATCCTACATCCTCTTATCCCAACTACCTTTCAGATAGCATTTGCTACTAAGCCCCTCCCTCCCTTTGCTTCAATTACAGGACCTTAGGTGAAATATATCAAGCCTTCTTTCACCTTAAGTTCTTTATACCTCTTTTCTCTCTTCTTCTAAAGTTCTTTATCCAGATATTCACAGAAGTCACTTTACTCCCTTCAGTTAGCCATCAGTTTATATAGTCCCCTTGGAAAGGCCTTGTCTGTCCCCTATTTAAAAGAATACACTTCTCGCCAAAACCGGTTTGGCTCAGTGGATAGAGCATCAGCCTGTGGACTGAAAGGTCCCAGGTTCGATTCCGGTCAAGGGCATGTACCTGGGTTGCGGGCACATCCCCACTGGGAGATGTGCAGGAGGCGGCTGATCGATGTTTCTCTCTCATCGATGTTTCCGACTCTCTATCTCTCTCCTTTCCTCTCTGTGAAAAATCAATAAACTATATTAAAAAAAAAGAATACACTTCTTACTCTGATTTATTTTGCTTGTAGCAGACACCAGTACCTAGAATTATATATTTCTATGTTTATTTTCTGCCTCCCCCACTAGATTACAAGGTTCTTAAGGTTAGGGAGTTGGCAGTTATGTTTACTGTTGAGGTCAATGACAGGTAGTAAATGATCAACAAAATATGTTAAATTGAATTGAGCTCTATGAGTCACATTTTGATTTCCTAAAAGTACATGCTACTGATAAGACTTTGGGTTTACGAAAGCACTATTCCTGTTATTCTTAAAAATGACTAAAGTGAGGAAGATGAAAGAATCAGGCACACATAAAAACAAAAAAGGCAAGGCCCTTTACTTTTAGAACAAAACCTTCCCATCCTATTAGACATTATTTCAACTGTCATCTTACACCTTCAGTGTTATTTTTTCTCATTACTAACTTCTGATAACTCACCCCCTATTCTCCCCACACTCTTTATGATTGGAATCTTCTTTACATAACAGACCTGTCAAAATTTCCACTGCAAAATGGATTGCACCATGCCAGGATATGTAGCTACATGTATTTTGTATACCTGCCTTTTAATCTCTTATAATAGGAACTTCTTCCCGAGAGAGACTACATTTATCTTCTATGTCATTTACAGATAATAGTTTACTATTTTTAAACAATTTCTTTTTATTCGTAAATGCGTGGACCTGCATAAAGAAAAAAGTGCCACCTTGTATTTACTGTGCAAGAGAAAGAACACCTTCCTTGTCATAAAGTGTCATCAAAGTATTTTTTCACTTACAGGCCCCTTGCCTGCTCATATTTAGATAGATAGAAAGCTGAGCTTAAAAGAGAAGGCAGACCATTCCTGTGCTGATTACTTACATTATAAGATATCTACATATGCTTCCCAGAGGCACCTGCACTTTACCCAGACTTCACCAGAAAGCAAACTGATTAAGGAAAAAGACACTGACAAACTATTAATTCTAATATTTGCAGAAAAATTACTATCAAAAATGGAGAAGTCTCATAGCCCGCCCTAAACTAAAAAAGTATGTTGTAGTACACTCAAAGATAAAATGTTCAAATAATAAAGTTCACTTTTTAACACTGAACAAAGCGAAAGATTAGCTTAGTAGATTACTGCTAAAGTTGAGGTGGCACAATTCCCTGGCTAGGGAGCTCTCTCCATGGTGTGCAGTTATCATCTCATGCCATGATCAGCAACACATTAATATAGATTTTTCTACACACAGGTATAGAACTAGTGGGTTTATAACAAGATATAAACCCAAACCTCAAAAGCCCGTCAATCTAGTTAAGAAGGCAAGAAGTAAAACCACACTTTATATATAAAAAAGCATTTATTAATGTCAAGAGTAATTCCAACTACACATTATATAGGCTAGGGAGGTTGAAAAGACTTCATGGAGAAGTTCAATGTTAAAGGCTGGTTCTCAAAGGAGACAACTAAAGGGCAATAAATCCCAATGGAATCTACTGAAGCCAAGAACAGCATGGATGTGCACAGAAAGGTAGACGGTGTTTTATCTCTGGATTTATTTTCAATATCAGACCATATCCCACACTGTCAAGTCTAGCTGCTGAAACCAGTGGGCCAGTGGGAGAACAGTATATATATAAACATATATATATACACATCCATATATATAAAATAATGTAACATCCATAAAATAATGTAAGACAGAAAGAGGAGAGAAAAAAGAGTGAATCATTTTTAGAGCTCTGAAGTAAAAATAATACTCATTTTTCAGTAAATACTCCTTTTTCTTTCAATGAAAGAGAAGTTAAATTGTAGAGTTTTAACAACCAACATGCCAAAGATTTTTCAGGTGATTTAGGTTAAAAAAAAAATCTGATTTACTTTCTCCTCCATCAGGCCAGGTAGGTTGCTGACAAATGGCCTAAGAGTTCACCAGATGAGAACACATGGGTGTATTATATCAACTGGAAATCATCATGGAAAAACCTCAGTACTGTGTGAATGAATACAGAGCAGCAGTGATAGTGAAGAATATGGAGTAAGTCACAGACAGAAGAGCTAAGAGAGAAATGCATATTAATGTCATAAAAAGAAATGTATTCCTTTTCTTATCCCGGTAGCATCAGCAGTAGCCCCCAAGTTATTAGTGTACATTCTTATATAATGTCTTAAGGTCTTCAAAAAAAAAAAAGAGTCAAGAATGAAATTTCAAATGATCCTGCTGCTATTTAATTGCCTAACTATGAGCAATCCACAAAATAAATCTTGTGTGTGTAAAATGATTGGTTTTAAATAAGTAACTGCAAAACTTTCTATTATCAGGAATTCAGAAATTAGGTCAAAAGAAATTTGGTTTTCCATAACTTATTTTCAAAAATGTGTGTAATTAAGAGCAAAGTTTACACAAATATAAAATACATGACATCAGAATTGAATAAAATAACTATACAAAAATAAGTATAATACCAAGTCAATCTTTCGTCTAAAGGGAAATCCTAAAAAAAAAAACATATACCCACTGAAAATGAGAAAATGGCCCCGTCTCTAAGGTACTCTGCTGAGAAAACACATTATCTCTTCTAAACATACTTCTGTCTGTCAACAAAGTAAATGCTTATAAAAGAAGTTAAGATGCATACATTTTTTAAATGTACTCATTTAAAAATATGTATGTCTTTATCTAGTTTTGGAATTCAGGTACATGTAAAACATCACATAAAATGAAAGATAAAAATCATATGATCATATCAATAGATGCAGAAAAAGCATTTGACAAAATCCAGCACCCACTTTTTATTAAAAACAAAAAAACTCTCAGCAAAGTGGAAATGGAGGGATCATCCTTTCACATAATAAAGGCCATATATGACAACCTCACAGCCAATATCATAGTCAATGGGCAAAAACTAGAAGTGTTTCCCTTAGGATAGAAACAAAACAGGGATGTCTGCTTT
>NW_006282208.1:373622-375011 GCF_000327345.1 Myotis davidii
ACTTGGGGGATGTCGGACTGCCACTTTCGGCCCTATCCTCACAGGCCAAGCCGAGGGACTCCATGGGCCTCTAGTATGCATATAAAATCTTTGGTTAATCTCTTCCCACCCTCCCCCTCCTCCCCTTTCCTCTGAGATTCACCAGTCTGTTTCATGTTCCCATGCCTGTACATTGAGCATCTGCCCCCGGTGGTCATTGCATATCATAGCTACTGGTCAAATAGTCGAATGGTCGAATGGTCACTTAGGCTTTTATATGTATAGCTAGTACTGGAGCCGTGTCCACAGAGATCAGACAAAAAGAAAAAAAGAAAAGGCATCCAAATTGGAAACGAGGAAATGAAACTGTCATTATTCACAGATGACATGATATTGTACATAGAAAACCCTAAAGACTCTATTTAAAAAAACTACTAGATTTAATAAAAGAACTTGACAAAGTAGCAGGATACAAAATTAACATCCAGAAATTGATGACATTTTTATACACCAATAATGATCTCTCTGAAAGAGAAACAAAACAAACAAAAAAATCTCTTTACCATTGCAACAGATACAAAAAAATAAGATACCTTGAATAAATTTAACCAAGGAGATAAAAAGACCTGTATTCAGAAAACTACAGAACACTGAAAAAAGAAAAGAAAAGAGGAAGATAAAAACAAATGGAAGAATATCTCATGTTCATGGAGTGGAAAAATTAGCATTATTAAAACGTCCATACTACCCAAAGCAATCTATAGATTCAACACAATTCCTATTAAAATACCAACAGCATATTTCACAGATCTAGATCAAATACTCCAAAAATTTATATGGAACCAAAAAAAAAAAAGAACCCAAATAAATGTAAGCAATCTTAAGAAAGAAGAACAAAATTGGAGGGATCATAAATCCGATATCAAATTATACTAAAAAGCCATTAAAATCAAAACAGCCTAATACTGGCACTAGAAACAGGCATATAGTTTAAAGGATCAGAACAGAGAACCCAGAAATCGACCCAAACCATTATACTCAATAAATATTTGATAAAGAAGGCAAAAGCATACAATGGAGTAAAGACATCTCTTCAATAAATGGTTCTGGGGAAACTAGACAGATACATGCAAAAAAATGAAACTGGACCACCAACTTATACCATACACAAGAACAAACTTAAATGTAAGTCAAGAAACAATAAAAAATCTAGAAGAAGCCATAGGCAGCAAAACTCAGACATCACCATAACAATATGTTCACCAATACATCTCCTAGACCAGGGGTGGGCAACCTTTTTGTGAGTGCGTGCCAAAACCAGCAAAATCTCTGACTCAAAATTCTTCTGCATGCCAACCCTAATTTTTTGAGAACATGTTACGCCTACTTGATATCTCTTAAGGTGTCATA
>NW_006282208.1:375203-384704 GCF_000327345.1 Myotis davidii
TCAGGAGTTGCCCACCACTATCCAAGGGAAAGGTAAACAAAGGAAAAAAATAAACAAATGGGACTATATCAAACTAAAAAGCTTCTGCACAGCAAAAGAAACCAACAACAAAATGAAATGGAACTGCTGTTTGATCCAGTGATCTCATTTCTAGGAATATCCTAAGAATCCCAAAACACCAATCAGAAAGAATATATACACCCGATGTTCATAGTAGGGCTATTTACAATAGCAGATCTGGAAACAGCCCATTTGCCCATAGTCATGAGTGGTTAAAAATGCTGTGGTACACTTACACAATGGTATACTATGCAGCTGTAAAAAAGGACCTCTTACTATTTTCAACAGCGTGGGGGCACCTGCAGAATATTATGCTAAGCAAAATGGTCCAGTCAGAAAAGGACACGTATCACATGATCTGGAATCTAATGAACAGAATAAAT
Source organism: Myotis davidii (assembly GCF_000327345.1). NCBI lineage: Eukaryota > Metazoa > Chordata > Mammalia > Chiroptera > Vespertilionidae > Myotis > Myotis davidii. The sequence continues at coordinate 375,647 of NW_006282208.1, forward strand.
TGATGAACAAAATAGATCCAAAGATATGGAAAAATGAAAAAGACTGATGAATCTCAGAGGGAGGGGGTGGCAGGAAGAGATTAACCAAAGAATTTATATGCATATATGCATAACCCATGGACACAGACAATAGTGCAGTGAAAGTGAAGGCCTGGGATAGGGGTGAGAGCGGGTTGGAGGGTGTCAATTGGAAGGGGGGGTGAGAGGGACATCTATAATACTTTCAACAATAAAGATATATTTTAAAAAATAAAGTAGACAAAAAATATGTATGTCATGTCAAATACTGTCTCTAAGCCAATGACAGAAGCAAAATAAAGACATGATTTGGTTATCTGTATTGCTAAAAGATGAATACATATATATCCCATTTTCTACATTTCTTTAATTGTTCATTTTCAACTACCATCAATTAACATCCTCTATAAAGAGATCTATAAAAATATGATGTAGTATGTCAAAATAAAAATGGATGTTACTCATAGCATGCTCTTCAACAGATAGATAAATTTTGTTATTTCCCATATTGTAAAGATCTATTTGATCAACATGTTAGCAATATTTATGTAAGATGCTGGCCAGGAGAAAATAATTCCATCCATTTTCAGTAACAGCTGGGTAAAGTAAAAGTTTCTACATAAATGACTCTGCAAGATATGCTCCCAACATTCCCCCAAGGCTATGTAGTCCAAATAGTGATAAATAACAAGAAGATATTCAAAAGTTTATTCTTTTTTTGAATAATATATATTTTACAACATATACGTTATGTAACAATCTATTTTATATGTTATAAAATATACTAGAGGCCTAGTGCACAAAAATTCGTACACTCTGGGGAGTCCCTCAGCCCAGCCTGCACCCTCTTGCAGTCCGGGATCCCTCAGGGGATGTCCACCTGCCAGCTTAGGCCCGATTCCCCAGGGAGTGCATGCAGTTGGAGATCCTCAACACTGCTGAGGTGGCAGGAGAGGCTTCCGCCACCACCGCTGTGCTCGCAGCCGCAGCTGTCAGTGGGTTTGTGGCTGAGCGGAGCTCCCCCTACGGGAGCGCACTGACCACCAGGGGGCAGCTCCTGTGTTGAGCATCTGCCCCCTGGTGGTCAATACATGTCATAGCAAACAGCTGTTCCCAGTAGTTCCTCCTTTAGGGTCAATTTGCATATTACCCTTTTATTATATAGGGTAACAAATAAAACATTTAATATTTTTATTTGCATATATGATATTTACAACATATATAATGTATGTATGTATATGTATATATGTGTGTGTGTGTGTGTGTGTATATATACATAAAATCCCACTCCAATTATGCCATTCTAAAAAAGGGAATTTTCCTGCTACTTTATTAGGAAAATCAAAAAGAAAAATTATTTTGCTTTTTTGTTTTTTTAAAATAGCAAGTTAACAAACCTATTAAAATTAAAATATTATAGAGCTAGTGTTTGAGAGTCTTATAGACAACTACACTAAGTTTTTTGGGAAGCATAGATGTACCAGTAATTCTACAATATATGTTTCTGATGAATGTATACTATAAATAAACTTTTTTTCCTATATTTGTTCAGAAATCAGAATGATTTATGTAATTAAATCATGAAGTTTATTCTAAACAAAACTTTACAGAAATGTCGCATAGTAACTTTCTCTCCCATATTAAGTATATCTTTATTTTAAAATTAAAGAAGAGGTAATGGCTGAAAAAATGACACTTCTAAGTTCTTAAGTTTTATGTCATGAATAATACATTCCCTAATTTTTGTTTCTTAAAGGGTCTAAATCAGTGGTTCCTAACATGGGGCACACACCCCACAGGGGGGCAATTTGATTTTTAAGGGGAGCAATTCGAGAATGAGTTATTAATAGTGAAATTTTTGCATTTCTTATGAATCTAGGGGCCTCATATACACTATAGAAATATATATTGTGACATATTTATGCATTTCAGTTTTCTATTATATGTTTTGAAACTTTATTTGCTATTTTTTTCATATCACTTCATACTTTTTAAGCAATACTTTCTTAGTGAGTTCTTCCTCAGTACTTCAACTGTCCTTTCATTCTTTTACTTTTCTCTTTCATGGATGCCATGTTCTTTGGAAGCTTGTTTAGACCAAGTGGCCTTTTAGGCTTCCTCCACGTGAATAGGCGTTCATTTTTTGAATAATAAGACTTAAATGTCGGGGGCCGAGGGATATCAGGATTTTAGAGATGCTTAGGTGGGACATGGCCAAAAAAAGGTTGGGAACCACTGGTCTAAATGTTAGTAATCATGACTCAGAATGTAGATACTACCCAACATAAAAATCTCCTCCAATTATGAAATGCCACCTGATACCACTTCTCACTCAAACATCACGCACCTGAGGTACAATGATAAACTGAACCTGAAGCTTGTTAAATATATTTTCACAACATTGTTTTGTTGTTAGCTGTTGTTGTTTTTATTGGCGACCACTTTGAAATTTCCGAAATTTGGCAACATTTAAGTTCTACCCTACCACCTGCATGAAAAACAAGGCCTGGAAGCTAGCTCCAAAAGGCCATTAGGACAAAGGAGGAGTTTCAGGTTCCTTTTTCCCAAGGCAGTAATTCCAGCTTACACTATGGAAAGAAGGGAGGTAGGGTAGTCAGGGCCTAATGCACAGAAAGGAAGGATGTGGTATGGAGAAACAGATACATAGCCAAACACAGATTTTAAAAATCTGACATTCTTTTTTTTATTGGCTTCTTTTTAAAAAAACTCTCTATTGTTGTAAGTATTACATATGTTCCCCTTTTTCCCCATTGATCCCTTCTAGCCCATCCCTGCCCCTTCCCCCACCCCCCGTCCCCAGGCCTTCAGCATCCTATTGCCTGTGTCCATGGGTTATGCTTATTTCATAAAAGTTTTTTGGGTACTCTCTTCCCACTGACCCACCCATCCCCGCCTCCCCTCTGAGATTCAGCAGTCTGTTCCATGCTTCTATGTCTCTGAATCTATTTTGTTCATCAGTTTATGTTGTTCATTAGATGCCACATATGAGTGAGATCGTGTGATACTTGTCTTTCTCTGACTGGCTTATTTCACTGAGCATAATACTCTCCAGGTCCCTCCATGCTGTCTGAAAGGGTAAGAGATCTTTCTTTTTTGCTACTGCGTAGTATTCCATGGTGTAAATATACCACAGCTTTTTTATCCACTCAACTACTGATGGGCATTTGGGCTGTTTCCAGATCTTAGCTATTGTAAATTGCGCTGCTATGAACATAGGGGTGCATACATTCTTTCCGATTGGTGTTTTGGGTTTCTTAGGATTAACTGAATCTGGAAGAATCAGAAAACCTGAATAGGCCAATAATTACTGAGTAAGTTAAGCAGTAATCAAAAAACTCCCAGCAAACAAAAGCCCTTGTCCAGATGGCTTTACAGGGCAGTTTTACCAAACATTCAATGAGGAACTAACACCTATCCTCCTCAAACTATTCCAAAAAAAATCCAAGAGAAAGGAACACTTCCAAGCTATTTTTATGAGGCTAGCATTATCCTAATTCCAAAACCAAATAAAGACACTACAGAGAAAGAGAACTACAGGCCAATATCCCTGATGAACATAACGCCAAAATCCTCAACAAAATATTAGCAAATGGGATCCAGCAACATATTAAAAAGATCATACACCATTACCAAGTGGGGTCTTTTTTTAACTTTTAAAAAATTGTGCCTTTAATGTTTTCTGCTTTAATTGGAAATGGGAAGGCTTAAAATTATACTTCAAAGTATAATTTTACCAGCAGTTGAACAATTGCATTTAGAACAAGCATGGTTAAGTTATAGTATAATGATATACTTAGTATTTCAGCCAGCACAAAAATGATTAGGTGAATATATAATAGTTCTACGAAAGGTGAATATACAATAGTTCTAAGAAAGACCCATTTCTTCAGACAAAAATACTGACTGAACATTGTCTAAAATGACCTGAGAGGGAGGAGATAATTCTGTCAATTATGAATTACAAAGCTGTTGGCAATTTCCTCTCTTACTAGTATAGATGTTTGCATGAGCTGAAACTTTTGATAACCACTATTTAGAATTCCATTTTCACTTGTATTATCATTAATTGATGAACATTAACTCCATTAAAAATAATGGCCATGTAAAAAGAGCTCAGAAAGTGTAATGGGAAATTCTTGGTTATCTATCAGACACAGCTTGATATTAGCTTCAACTACGCATATTTTCCTGAAAGTTTTATACCTTATATTTCATCATATAAGTATAAAACTATAGAGTAAAAAATAAATTCAGGCAATGGATTTGTCAAATATTTTATATCCTTAAATAAAGCTTTGAGTCACAATGCAACCAAAGATAAGAAACAAAGAGGCAGAATTAAAATATATATATATCTATAAAATGTATTTTAAATATATTTTGATGAGAAACAGAGGACATTTTCCTAAGAAACTGTGCTAACATATGCTTTGTCAAATGTTCATATAATTTTCCAATAAATGGACTGTATTTTGACTGCACAACATTTCTACATCTTAAAAGTATGACTACTATATCCTATCAGGATCACTTATTAGCTTAATTCCTGAAAATTAAACTTGTCAACTTCAATGAAACTTAAATCTTTAAAGTAACTCCCATTTTGCTTCCAAGTTCTGAGAAAGTGTATATTTAATTCTTCTAATCCACTTACATATGAATCATGTGAACTAAATCCATTTCATAGACTTTACTCCAGGCATCATGATTCAGTTTCTTAAATTATTTCAAGAAGTAGATGCTTATAAGCATTTTTATTATATAATAATAATGCCATTAATGGTTAGCATTTCCTCATTGTTCTCCTAAAAACAAATATAAAATTCTAAATAAAATAAAAATTTAAAAGTCATTTCAGGAAACAAATTTTAAAATAATACTAACTTCACATGTCTAGAATATAACTCCTAGCTGGTGAAATTACCATTTCATCACATTCATTATAATGATGCCTATATTCAATCTTATAGACATTATATAGTATTAAAATGACTCACCATATACTGCTCTACTTCATGAAAAACAGTGCCACTGACAACAGATTTTTAAAAATATATTTCCTTTTAATATTTCTTCCTTTATGTCCTCTTAACACAGTCCTTTTTTATTCATATGCTCTTCTAATTTGAAATCCTGATATTGATTTGCACTATCCAATTGTCCTTAATAAATATTTCAAGTGACAAAAAGACAACATGACCAAATATATATCCCCTTTGATAAGAATTAAGCACCTACACTATTCTGAATCTTCTTCAAAATTTGTCACAAAATTACCAACAGGATAAAAGAGAAATACAAGCAATAGAATATGGATTTTCACTAATTCATTTTTGAAAATGTACCAGTAGAACTTACAAAAACATGTGAGACTAAATCAAAGTCATGTTATTTTATTTTACTGTATTATAATTTCCTATTTAGCCCCAAATTCTTCACATATAAAATATTCCATTAGTTGGCTAGATGGCAACATTAGGAACTCTGTTCAACACAAGATGTCTAAAAAAATTAGGTTGGTTTTAACCACATTATCATTTAAAGAAGGCAATTAAATTAGCCAGAAAAACAATACTGAAAAAGCAGCCTTGGGAATAACTTTTTTCTTGTAGCCATTATGAAATCCCTATTGGACTGATTAATTATGCCAGAAAAGAAGCATAAAGCTGAAGCAAGGGCACTATCACTACTTGTCTTATCTAAGAACTCATAAAAGTAAAAGGCTCTAACCATCTTGTTTTATTAGATTCTCTAATATGTAAATGCTGCTACTTTTCTGCAGTTTGCTATTAGATTCTCTCATATGTAAATGCTGCTACTTTTCTGCAGTTTGCTTAATATTACTAATCATTTCATATGTTTCTTTTTCAATGTAAAAAAATCTTAATTCCAGCTTGAAATTTTTTCAAACTACTAATTCAGAATATGCCCCTTTGCTTGCAAAACACCATTACCCCCAATAAACAAGCATGCACAAAAGAATTCTAGAAGAAAATTAGAATGCACAAATTTCTATAACACAACCAGCCCTTGGTGACCATCGGTCTCACCAGATACTATTGAGTGGTCATGGACCCATTGCCTGATGGGCTCTATAGTTTCTCAAAAAATGGTGGATGACAGTCACTTGCTTCCTTTTTTGAAACTATGAACCTAGAGACAAATATATTGCAAATATCATTCCACTGCATTTGATAGAGCTGATCAGTTTCAGCCCTGACATTCTAAAACTGAATAACTTATCAGCCACAACGAACATGTATATGTAGCAATAGGCAAATATGTATTACAAAATTATTTTATAATGATATTTATAATCTATATGTTATAATGTAAAATAAGAATTATAATTCTTAGAGGGAAAACGCATGCCAAAAGTATCTGTTCCTATAAAAATGATACTTCAAATGCACATGAAAACTTTTCACTTGAATACACTGGAGCACTTTCTGGGCATTTCAATAAATATGGTGCATAATTATACCTGTATAGGGGCAGAGATTTTGTGTTTTTCATTCTTAGTATGTTTTTATGTACTTATAATATTGATGATCCGCCTTTACATTCAGGAATTCTACAATTTATTGTATTTATCAACTTTCAGGCATCAGTAGTCAACTCCCTGAGTACTTTAATCTCTATATCATATCTCCTTCATAGGTCGAAAGAGTTCCTCAAAACCATTTAGATCATGAGAGAAAAATTATTTCCTCTAATTTATGATATCACTTCAATGGGTCTCCAATCACCCCACAGAATATCCAACCTCCATCCCATTTCCCTTGTGGGCACCTACCCTAGCGTCGTCATGGTGACAATGGTATACCAGAAGGCCACAGGAATGCTGGTGAACTTGGTGGCGGAAGACCCCTTCTCGGCGTAGAACATCACGGTGGCGAAAATGATGATAGCCATGGTGAGCGAGAAGAGCAGGAAGCCCAATTCGGACGCACAGCTCTTCAGGGTGTAGCCCAGGATGCGCAGGCCTTGCGAGTGGCGGGAAAACTTAAAGATCCGGAAGACACGGAAGACGCGGAGGGTGACAAAGGCCCCGCTCACATCCTCGTTGTCCGTCATGACCAGCCCGATGTAGTAAGGCAGGATGGCCACCACGTCGATGATGCTCATGACGCTGCGGACGAAGCGGTAGCGACTGGGGGCCGCAGCCAGGCGCAGCAGGTACTCCACCGTGAAGATCATGACGCAGGCCGTGTCCAGGCAGAAGAAGGCCACGGCGTACCGCTCCCCGCAGGGCAGCTCCTTGATGTGGCCCGGGCTGGACCCACAGGGCACCGTCTCCACCACGTTGGCGATGACCGAGACGGCGATGAAGAAGCCGGTGACATAGTAGAACACCAGGGCCATCGTGCTGGTGTGGGGGTTCTCGAAGGCCCGCCAGACCTTCTGCCGGGCCGTCATGGTGGGCAGCGCGTTCTCGCCGGTGCTGTCCGAGTCCGCGTCGTCCTGCAGGCGCTCGGCGTTCTCCCGCCGGCGGTCCTTGTACTCCTCGTAGCAGCAGTCGCCGATGATCTCGGGGATGAGGCCGAAGAAGGCCAGCTCCTCATCGTAGGCGGAGATGCACTCGTGGCGAGGGTAGTGGAGCTTGCCGGTGCGGTAGAAGTTCAGGATGTGGCGGAAGATGTCCGGGTCCCGGTCAAAAAAGTACTGCTGGGTCTCCGGGTGGTAGAAGAAGTCCCTCTCGGAACTGCCCAGCAGGGTGTCCGGGTAGCGCTCCAGGGTGTCCTGCCACGTCTGGAAACGGGTGCCACTCACGTTCAGCACGATCAGAGCGTCCTGGGTCCTTTTTCTCTCCTGCCTCGGGGGAGCTGGCATGGGGCCCGAGGCCACGGGCATCCACCCGATGGCCGCTGCCCTGGCAAAGGGCAGCCATGCCGCTACCCCCGCAGCCATGGTGCCTGGACGTGGAGGCCAGACGGGCAATCGGGCCTGGACAGTAGGTCAAAGTAGCCCCAACCACCCACTCCCTCTGGTCAAGTCAGTGCTCCAGAGGAAGGCGGCCCAGGGGTATCACTCCTGTTCCTCGGTGGGGCTCCTGGTGAAGTCACAGTTTTCAGGAGGGCCAGTTGCCCTCCAAGACAGCTATTTGCAAAATACAGGGTCCTAGCAATCACGCCCAGACCTTTCCCGGCAGGTGGACCAGGCCACTCCAGGCACCAATAAGTACACAGGTGGCTTTGAACGCAGCAGTTTCTTCAAACAGGTGTCTTTGCTTCCTCCTCTGACACGCGGACAGCGTGGGGCTGGTTTGCTTTGTGTAGTGGGGCAGAGAAAACCAAGGACAGTCGCTCAGTGGTATTCTTTCCACGACTCCAGGAACGCTTCCCACCTCCCCTTGGGCTCTTTCCAACCTGCCTTTTTCAAGTGGCCCTTCCCGCCAACGGAGTCTCCAAAAGGCGACCTGTTGTAGCTTCCCAGATGCGGTCACCGCCGCTGCCCCAGGTCTCTTGGGGAGTCCGGGGGCCACCGCTGTCCCTCGGGCTGTATTTACAGAGGCGGGAGCGCGGTGGGGCGGGCGCGGTGGGGGCGTCCTTAGAGGTCCTCCTGCCCTGATCCGCAAGCACCCCTCGTGTCTGCCCGAAGCGTTCGTCCAGTCGCCCCTTCACTCTCTGTTCAAGTTCAGCTCAGGTGCAGGGTGACAGTTCCAGAGCCCGGGAGCTGGCAGCCGCCACCGCCTGGGCGGCAGCAGCATCTGTCTGCACCCAGAACGCGCCTCGCCCGCGGTCCGAGCCTGGCCGAGCGTGCACCCGGGCTGAGTTGCATAGAGACTTTCTCCTCGCCGAGCACCGGCAAAGGGAGAAGCAGACGGAGCAGCTCGCCCACCGCCGAATCCGGGCGCCCCGGGAGCATCAATGAAGCTCAAACGAGCTCAGCTGCCCCTTCCCCCATCCTGCCGAGCTTCCCTCCTCCTGTTCACCTTCCCAGAGCCGGACGCAGGCCGGCAGAGCAGCCGCAGCAACAAGTTCAAAAGGTGCGGGGGAGGCGAACCGAACGGACCCGC
>NW_006282208.1:385206-391925 GCF_000327345.1 Myotis davidii
TTTTTTTTTCCCTCTTTCTTTTTATTTGTTCAAGCCAGACGTTCAGGTTGCAGAGGCTACTACGTCATCTATCCAACTTGTCGAAAAGTCTGGCGGTGTCCTCAGCCTAGGTCTTGCCACAACTCCTTTCCCCGTCCTTTGCGAATGACAGGAAGGAATTAGAACCCGTTTCTAAAGGTCGGCGTCCGGAGACGTGCGCCGCGATGGGTGCGCGCCCCCTTCCTGCTCTCGGCGCATCTCTGTGCACTTCCCAAAGGGCTGGAGTAGTTAAAGGTGTCCTTGCGAGGAGTCGGTGATGTGATGCTGAGATTAGGAAACTGTCGTGGCCAACCGTGTTGTTTTTCGTGCACCCCGCCCCCCAGTCATTAGGAATCTTCCTTAAAACCGAACAGACACCGTTTCGAACCACTAGATGGCGTGAACGGAGGGAAGTTAAATCTATCCCTAAGGCCTGGATGCTTTAGAAAGGTGAAGGATCAAAAATGAAGTGAGCCTGCAGGGAATCAGCTCACAGAAATATCCTCAAATCCCCGACTCCCCACCCACTTTTTTAGCAATTAGATCTATTACTCAGGCTCGAGTCTGCATTTTGATGAAAATGGAATGAGATGTGGAGAGTTTCTTGTGGAAATGCCTTTGAAAATTAAATGTAGATGACTGAATAATTGTAATTATTGTTATAATAAAGGCCTTTGGAAATTTTGATTAAGAAAAGATGTCTAATTTCTACCTGAAAATTACCTCTTCAAGACTTGTTGACTGTACTCGGGTGGATAAACTAAGTGGACTGAAATGTATAATCTTGAATTGAATTGACTTCCAAGCCCTGGAGATAATAGAGACAGAATCCCGCAGATGATGAAGATTATGTGCACAGAATCCAGCAGAACATTCTATATGTTTCCCTTGCCCAGGGATTCCTCTTCTTCTTTCTGGAGTTTTCATTTTGTACACCCTGCTTGGTTGGTAGAAAATAAACTCGGCAAGATCAAAATTGAATCCAAGAGCCCCTCCTCTCCCACTAAATAAAGCTGGAGGAAGAAACTTGGTGGTCATCATAGACCATGTCCTGTCCTCCACTGCTTACCCCACCAAGCACACCCCCCCCAATAACTCTGTATATTTCACCTTCCGTACCAGTTATCTTCATACTGTAACTAGAGTGATTTTTAAAAACCATTTTGAGATATTTATAGATTCACATACACTTGTGAGAAAGAATAGAGATCCCTTATACCTATCATCTAGTTTCCCTCAAAGGTAACATCTTACCCATTCCAGTACAATAATACAACCAGGAAATCAACTTTCACACAATCTACCAACCTCATTCAGATTTCACTATGTACACGAAATTTTATGTATTATAGTTATTTCTGTCTAATTTTTAAAAATATGTTTATTGATTTCAGAGAGGATGGGAGATAGAAACATCAATGATGAGAGAGAATCATTAATCGGCTGCCTCCTGCATGCTCCCTACTGGGGATCGAGCCGGCAACCGGGGCATGTGCCCTGACCAGGAATTGAACCGTGACCTCCGTTTCATAGGTTGATGCTCAACCACTGAGCCACACCAGCAGGCTAATTCTGTTTAATTTTATCACACATGTAGATATACCATTTTATATCCCACCAGTCAACAAAAGTTATCTGGTTTCTCAGCATCCTCATCAACATTTGGCATCACTATTTTTCATGTTAGCCATTCTGATAATGTATAGTGACATCTCACTGTGATTTTAATGTTCGTTTCTCTAATGGCTAATTTTGCTGAACGCATTTAAATGATCATTTTTGCCATCTGTATATTCTTCAGCAAAATGCCTGTTCCTGCCTTTTGCCTACTTTTCAATTAGATTGTTTTTTTACTTTGGAGAACTGTTTATATATTCTAAATAATTGACCTTTGCAAACAATTTTCCTGGTCTTTCCATCTTCCTTGCAGGATATGTTTTGCAAAGCAATAGTTTTTAATTTATGAGGTCCAATTTATGATTTAAGTTTATGGTTTATGATCAATTTTGAGTTAATTTTTATATATGGTGTTGAGGTTTAGGTTAAGGCCACCCACCCCATCCCACCCTTTATTTTATTTTTATTTTTTGCCCGTAACTGTCCAGTTCCTTCAGCAGCATTTGTTGAAAAGTCTATTTTTCCCTATATTGAATTGCTTTTGTCCCCTTGTCAAAAATCAGTAGGGTATATTTTTGTGATCTATTTTTAGGTTCCCTATTTTGTTCCATTTGTGTGTGTCTATGCCCTCACTAAAAGGACACATTCTTGAGAGTAGCTGTAAAATAACTCTTAACATGAAGTAAAATTATTCCTTACACTCTATTATTCTTTTTCAAAATTGATTAGCTATTCTAGGTTCTTGCCTTTCTATATAAATTCTAGAATAAATTTGTCTATGTATACAAAATGCCTTGCTGGGATTTTAAATGGCATTGCATTACACCTATAAATCAATTTGGGGGGTGCTGAGATTTTCATAGACATTTCATTGTATCTATAAGTCAATGTACATTACTATGTTAAGTCTTTTGACCTATGAGCGCAGTATGTCTTTCCATTTATTTAGTTCTTTCTATGTTTATTTCATCAGCATTTTGAAAATTTCAGAAAACAGATCCCATACATGTCATATTAGATATTTACTAAATATTTCAATTTATTTGGAGGAATTCTGAAAAGTATTGTGTTTTTTTAAATTCCATTTTGTATACATTCATTTTTAGTATATAGAAATGCAGTTGATTTTGTGTATTGATCTTGCACTTGCAATTTTGTTGAATTTCCTTATTAATTCTTGGGTTTTCTATGTAGACAATTATGTCACCTGAGATAGGGTCAGTTTTATTTTTTCCTTTGCAACCTGTATTATGCCTTTTATTTAGAATACTAAAGGCACGATGCATGAAATTCATGTACTCAAGGAGATCCCTCAGCCTAGCCCAGGGGTGGGCAAACTTTTTGACTCGAGGGCCACAATGGGTTCTAAACTGGATCAGAGGGCTGGAACAAAAGCATGGATGCACGGAGACAAGAGAGGCTCTCGCCACCTCTGCTGCACTCGCCAGCCGTGAGCCTGGCTTCTGGCTGAGTGGCACTCCCCCTGTGGAAGCCCACTGACCACCAGGGGGCAGCTTCTGCATTGAGTGTCTGTGGTGGTCAGTGAGCATCATAGTGACCGGTCATTCCACCATTCAGTCAATTTGCATATTAGCTTTTTATAATATAAGATGTTTATTTATGCACCTATGATGGTCACTATCTGAACATTTTCAGAAATCAGTTATTCACAGAGCATATAGAACTTTCAGAATCTCAATTTCCTCTACCATTTAAGCCTCATCTCATGCTATCCTGAAAATTAGCTTTTTCACAGTCTTTCTCCACTATTTTTCAGTTGGCAGAACTTACTGTGTTTTATCATGATTCTGGGTCAGGCTCCTCTTTCTCAGAGTCCTCAAGTAGTCAGCTTGAGTCAGGAACCATTGCCTAGCCTCTTCAAAATGATGTCCACTTTACCAATGGTATCTTCAGTATCTGCCATTGTACTTGGCACATAGTAGAAATACAGTGAATGTTTGTTGAATGACTGAATGAATACTGCAATTAGATAACCAACATGCACCTGTTCCCATTATAGATTATTATGGTAACTCTCCAAAAGATTGATAGAGAATCAAGCTGACTTACTACCAAGATGTACAATGGAAAACAAATAACCATAACAATGAGACAAATGATTTACATTTTGTAGAACTATGTAAATAGTGCTTTTTCAGTGTACAATGTGCTTACAATTACTTATGTTGTACTTAGTTGATTCTCAGAAGGCCCTCTGATGTGGTTTTTATGGTCATGTTTATTTTATCCAAAAGGAACAAAGTTCAAGGAGGTTAAGTGATTTTCATGATTACATCATATAACTAAGTGGCAGTATCCTAACTCATTCCCAGGCCTTCTGATCCCAACTCATGTAGCCTTTTAGGTCTACAAATACACCAATAACTGCAATAGTAAAGCCTCTTTGCCAATTGTTGTTGTTGTTGGTCCTGGTGATTAATTTGCTCAGACAGGTGCATACCAACTTACTCATCCCCCATGGCACATCTCCATGAGGCCTCTGCCAGGGCAGGAAATCAGTCGGTGGTCATAGAGAAGAGATCATTGCATCTGTTCATCCCACATTTTAACCAACTATGCTAACTGCCTAGAGTGATAAACACATTTTAATTTCTCGATTATACATTTTGCATAAGGCACATTTAGTATGTCTGATTACATTCTCAGAACCACTTCCCAGACAACTCTTCCTTAGAGTCTGTAGTCGGTTATTTTATGTTTTATTGAGATATAATTGAAATATAACATTGTGTTAATTTTAAGTATGCAATGTAATGGTATTGATGTGTATAAGTTCTTTGTATATTTTGGAAAGTAACCCTTTCTCAGATGTATCATTGGCAAATAGGGACTCCCATACAGTGGCTTTCCTTTTCATTTTGTTGGTGGTTTCCTTTGCTGAGCAGAAGCCTTTTAGTCTGATGTTGTCCCATTGGTTTATTTTTTCCTTATGTCTCTGCCCCAGGAGATGTATCTGTGAAAATACTGCTGTGTGAGATACGTGGTTCTAGTATTTTTAGGGGTTAATGGCTTACATCTAAGTCTTTTATCCATTTTGAGTTTATTCTTGTGTATGGTATAAATGGGTGGTCTAGTTTCATTTTTTTTTGCATTTAAAATTTCTCCAGTCTTCCCAACACTATTTTTTGAAGAGACTGTCTTTACTCCATTGTATGCTCTTGCCTCCTTTGTCAAATGTTAATTCACCATATTGTCTTGGGTCAATTTCTGGGGTGTCTGTTCTGTTCTATTGATTGATATGCCTGTTCTTGTGCCAGTACCAGGCTGTTTTGATTGCAATGGCTTTGTACTATAGTTGACATCCATAATTGTGATCCTTCCAACTTTGTTCTTCTTTAGTGGAGATCAAGGCCACAACCCAAGCATGTTTTCTGACTGAGAAATGAACCAGCAACCCTTTGGTCCAAGGAATGGACAAAACCCAACCAACTGAGCCATACCAGCTAGGGATCTTTATTTTTTCTATGTTCCTTAGGGAAATAAAATCTGACATACTAGTAAGATACAGGGGTTGGGGAGGTGAGGAGAAAGTTACAACATAGGTAAAGCTAATTAAACGCTTAAAATATACTCAAGATTTCAAATACCTCGCAATATTCCTAGAATATCGTCATCATGGAAAGGGAGATGACCCTATGTCTTTTTTTGGACCACTATTAAAAAGACAAGTTCAAGCTAAACTTAACTTTTTTCTTCTCTTTATTAATACCATCAAAGTCCTTTTCAAAGTCCTCTTCGAAGGATCTTCCCCCTTTTAAGTTTTAGACCTGAACATCTATTATAAATAACCCATTTTCAGGAACTTTATTATACACACACTGAACTGAAACATATTTTATAAAAGGAAATGGACTCGACTTCTAAAGTTTCCATAGCGCTTCTGGGAAACAGGACACATTCTATGTGATTGGAACTCTGTAAGGCTAATAAACTTTGTAAGTAGATTTATAAAATCTAGCCCTCATGTTACAGTGCCAAGTATTACTCCCATGGGATAGCTGTCTTTATGAGGGAACACAGAGGTTGTTTTGATATAAAAATATTTTTTGTGTTGTTAAAATATGTATGCTATCATGAATGGTGGTCACACATTGTTGCTGTGATATAAGAAAGCAGGGGGCAAATTAGAGGTGGGAAATCAGTTTTTAACATGGTATTATTGATCACATACAAGTGCAAGATTTTTGCATAGCAGCTGTTCCAGTCCCTCAGGTAAATACTTACTGAGAGAGCTTATTAAAATTTGTTCTACTTATTAATGTTTAATTTTTCTTTTCTTTTTCCCTTGTGTGAAACTTTTGTAGGGGCAGAACTCCTACCAGCTATAAAAAGAGTTCAGTGCCTGTAGATTTGGGGAGAGCAACACTATTAGAATGCTTATAAAATAATTGCCTTTGGTGTTTTGGTTTATACGTGTCTAATTTTCAAAGCATTTTTTTTTTTGAAATCTGAATTGTACTCTGAATAAAGAAATTTGGAAAGCTTAGTTTTTCTACCCTAGCAAAAAATGTCATAAAAAGTCACCATAAAGAATTGCATAAATATTTTAAATCTATTTAAAACACTTTATATATAAAAGCCTAAGCAATCATTACAACAGAATGACTGGAACGACCAGTCAACCAATCATTATGATGCGCACTGACCACCAGGGGGCAGACTCTCAATGCAGAACCTGCCTCCTGGTGGTCACTGCGCTCCCACAGGGAAAGTGCTGCTCAGCCAGAAGCCAGGCTTGTGGTTGGTGAGCACAGCTGTGGTGGCAGGAGCCACTTCTGACTCTGTGGCAGCATGACCTAGTGAGGAGCAGTGGTAACAGGTGCAGCAGGCTGGGATGAGCAGGAGTGGTGCAGCATCCGGCCCTGGTTTGGGCTCCTCCCTTGCTGGCTGCCACTTGGCTCACTGCTACATCCCTCGGGGAATGTCCGACTGCCGGTTTAGGCCCAACCCCAATCAGGCCTAAACCAGCAGTCGGACATACCCCAAGGGGTCCTGGATTGCGAGTGACTATGTCATAGCTTATAAACTGTTACATCCTACATCCAGTTAAACAAGGAAGGTGA
>NW_006282208.1:392089-392561 GCF_000327345.1 Myotis davidii
CCTCTCCCGACTCTGTGGCAGCACGACCGAGTGGGGAGCAGTGGTAACAGGTGCAGCGGGCTGGGATGAGCAGGAGTGGTGCAGCGTCCGGCCCTGGTTTGGGCTCCTCCCTGGCCGGCTGCCACTTGGCTCACTGCTACATCCCTCGGGGAATGTCCGACTGCCGGTTTAGGCCCAACCCCAATCAGGCCTAATCCAGCAGTCGGACATACCCCAAGGGGTCCCGGATTGCGAGTGACTATGTCATAGCTTATAAAACTGCTACATCCTACATCCAGTTAAACAAGGAAGGTGACTTCTACAGTATTTGAAAAATAGATCTGTGGCTGCTTAATCCTAATTTATCAGAAGAATCTCCAAACTGTCCACATCCTGTTTATTCTACGCGGGGATGAGCATGCATTCCTATATATTGAGAACAGTCTCTTAGATTTAAAAATTAAAACCTGGCAAGGCTACTCTAACACTGAGA
>NW_006282208.1:392664-393108 GCF_000327345.1 Myotis davidii
GAAGGGTCATGTTATGTACTACTTTTTATAATCAGGGCAAAAAAATGTAGCTGCCCATACAACTGCAAGATGCCTTTCACTTGTATGAAAAGTATGGTCACTGGTGCATGCAGCATCCCAGATCAGGCCTAAACAGGCAGTCAGACATCCCCTGAGGGGTCCCAGATTGTGAGAGGGTGCAGGCTGGGCTGAGGGATCTCCCCCCCTCCCCCCGCTGTGCACAAATTTTGTGTACCGGGCCTCTAGTAATATATAAGCATATAAAACATCTAATATATGAAATGAGAAGTTGAGACAATGTGTGATGTGAAGTTAAGATACTATAGGGGAAGCAGGTGTTGTTTGCATGGAAAAATGAATTGCAAATTTAGAAGATAAAAAATTTAAAAAAGAAATTCCAACATTGATCCAACATCCTGAGACCTGTAACTTCATTTTTTTAAA
>NW_006282208.1:393250-401023 GCF_000327345.1 Myotis davidii
GGGGATCGAGCCCACAACCCACATGTGCACCTGACTGGAATTGAATCCAGGACTCCTCAGTCTGCAGGCCAACCCTCTATCTACTGAGCCAAACAAGCAAGGGCTGTGACTACTTTTATAACTAATTTCAAGAGATAATAGCAAATATACTTTATTTTTTTATAGCCATGTGCTGGAGAAAGCTAAAAGGGAAAAGGCCAACAGAAAAAAAAATACACTGCTCCAAATAAAAAGGATCAAAAATGTTCATTTACATCTTTCATTTAAGATGGACATAGGATAAATTATGAGATAGAAATGTAGCATGTGCAATTTTATGAGTATTGGGTGTGGAAGTCTGAGGAGTAAAAGATAGGTGACAACAGTTGTAAGCCTGGTGACTGAGAATAAGAATAAAGAACAGGAAACTAGGAGGAAAACTTATTTAGGGAAAAAGAAAGAAGATTATCTTTCATTCTGGCATGTTTAGACAGAGGTTGCAGTAAGCATTACATGATTCTGGCATATTTAGACAGAGGTTGCAGTAAGCATTACATGCAGGAGAGAGTATGGCTGAATATAAGGCTTGAGTTTACAGTTCCAGATCTTTTAGAAATTTATTTTTTAATATTAAACATTTGGACATTAGTATCCTGTCCTAGATCCTCAATTTCACTTCTAGTTTTCTTAGATGCAGTGAATTAATCTTGAGATGGGAAACATAAAAGCCTCTAAAAACCTGTTAGAAATCAAGAGCAATAATACATTTCATTGACACATATCCAATTTACTTAATAACTCTCTCTCTCTAGCAGAGGAATATATTGCCATCAAAATAACTAGTGAACTATTTAGTTAAAGGATGTAAAAAAATATTTAAATTCTTTTGTACTCATATAGCAGGACCATAGAGAATAACAAAATATATGTAGCCTATTAGATTATAAATATAATTTAGATATCTAAGTAAATATCTATCTCTGTCTTTCTGTCTTCTCTCTCTTTCTGCCTGTCTCTCTCCATCTTAAAAACCATAAGAGTTCACCCTGATATTCCCAACCCAACCTCCTTTTCTTCCTTGCCATAGTTGTAGTGTCTTCCTCTAACAGTGAGAATCCTGTTTCTCACTGCCCTACATATGTTTGCTTATTTTATTGATCTTCCTTTATGCAATCAATCACCCACTGCTGCCAGTTATCTGCATATTTAGCTTCCAATACTATCATTCAGACACGGCTGCCACTGTCCACCCCTGTGTCATCACCCTTCTCTCCCTGCCCTAAGAAGCCAAAGTGTGCCTCAGGCCACTCCCTGCATGACTATGCCCCTCACCCCTCTAGGCTCTGAGAGCATCTGGGTTGCCTCCCCATAGGGATGCCTTTCTCCTCACACGTGGTCTCCAATACCCTGTGCTGGAAGACTCCTA
This sequence comes from Myotis davidii, assembly GCF_000327345.1. Taxonomy (NCBI): domain Eukaryota; kingdom Metazoa; phylum Chordata; class Mammalia; order Chiroptera; family Vespertilionidae; genus Myotis; species Myotis davidii. The sequence goes on from NW_006282208.1 coordinate 394,656, forward strand.
CCCTGCAGAATCCCTCCTTACCCTACACAGCTCTAACACCACCTTTGGGCCATCACAACTCAACCTACCTCCTTTCCACCTCACATGTAGACACATACTTTGCTTAGTCTTACTTAATGATATAAGGAATAAATTGTTCATGAAAGAAAGGTGACGGGGAAGGGGGTGAGATATATAGATTTTAAAGTTTAGTTCATGAAAAGGGACTTGATCTATCACTTCATTTTTTAACGGGCTTTTTCTAAATGCCTACTATGCCTCAAGTATTGTGTAAAAAGATACCAGAGGCAAAAGAAGAAAAAAAGAATGAAAGAAAAAAGATATCAGGGGTGATGCAATAATTAGGAAAGAAGACTGGCAGCAATGGGTGATGGGTTGCATAAAGGAGGGGTCACTGAAAATCAGCAACTACCTCTCCAGGGCTTAGAATCTTTAGGTGTTTGTTACCTCTTGTGCAGATAAGAGCTACCACAGCAGTCCCAAGTGCTATCTTTAGAAAGGCCTGAATGAAAGATTGTTCCTTGGTTGTTGGCACCTGGAAAGTTGACTCACAGTCAATAGTTAGCCGATGAAGGTTCCTGGGCCTCAGCTATGCAAACAAATGGTTTATGCAGAACACCCTCTCTCCTCCTGGGAGTGTGGACTATTGTGCATGCTAAGTAGAAGGTGATTTCATGACCAGCTTCCAGCCAGGTCTCCCATGGGTGTCCTGGGCAGAACATCGCACACGTGTTGTGGCATTTCCTTACTGTCACCTCATAGGATAGCATAAGAAAATCACCTCATGAATTCCTGCAGACACTGCCTTTTCCCCATATGAGTTAGCCATAGATCTTTGCTGCTTTGCTGTGATAAATCCTTCTGGTGATTACACCTATATGCTGACTCATGTGAGTTTTATTTTGTAAATCTCTGGGGCCAGCCACTTTGGTGATACCAAAAACACTCCTCAACTGAATTTTAAGTTTGCTGAGCCAATTTTTTGTCAGGTGAATATCGCATCCAGGGCATGTGTGGGCAGAGGGTTCAGCATAAACGAAAGCATGGAGGTGGGCGTCAACGAAACGTTGGGGAGACGGGAGGATGCACAACGAATTAATTCTTTCCTAAGCAGTAAGTTTCAGGAAAGCGGTTGCAGGAAATATAAGCACCAGGCAGAGCTCAGCAATTCTTCCATTAAGTATTACTTCTTAATACTTTAGAAGTTTTCACAATGAGGAACAGGTGAAATTGGGTGGTTCAGTGGATATATGAGGCAGCAAAAGAATGTTAGGTTTTTATCCTTATTACACTTTTGAGTAAATTATTTGTGCTATTATAAGTAAAGTATTAATAGTCTAGAAAATTATTAGCCAGTTCGTTACTTATATTCTACATTTTCAAAAATAGAATCCGGATTGAAGTTCTCTCCAACTCAATAGTTATTGCAATAAACTATGGTGTGTTTTTTCTATCCTATTCATAAATTCTGATAAATATCAGAAGAGGCAATAAATGTTGCATTCAATGATATTAGCATTTTGTTTTATATATTTTGGGGTGTTTGTCAGTTTAAAACTACCTTGTAAGTTTTAAAATAGAAAACCTCACAAAATTAAATTTATCATTTATGTGTTATATGTAATATGAAACGATGTATCAACAACTTACAATTCAGTGTCTGTAAAATACTAGTATAGTGTCTGTATGGATGAGGCTGCTAAACATTTGGTTTTAAGAACAAGCTGTCCATGGGTAGGAGGAAAGATGGCTGCAATCTAGGAAAGTTCTGTCTGCTTGCTCCTCGCACCGGACCAGGCTTGTGGCTAAACTGCAGAACACGTGACTTGGAAAACCAGCTGAAAAATAGCTGATCTGAACTACTGTGAGCAGAGAGGGGGCAGGAGAGGAAGCAGAAAGGATGAGCCAACTTGTGCTCGGAGGCCAGAAGGAAGGTGCCGCAGTGCAGTCATGGCCGCCTAGGAGTGTGGTGTCTCAGCCCCACACAGGGATTCCCCAACCCAGAGCAACAGCGAAGGTAAGAGTCCACTTAGCATCAGGCAGTGGGAATCAGTGAGAGTCAGTCCACCTGGGAGACTCAGACCAGGCAAAAAGTGATTGCTTGCTGATACCACCAACCTGGGAAGTTTGCCCTGATGCGTGTCTGCAAGAGGGGCCATGCAGCAGGACTTCAGAGTGGCAGAGGAGTCTGAGCTGTTCACCCACAGTGAATTAGAGGGTCCAATTATCCTCTGAAAGAATGTTGGCAGAGAGTACGTCTGGGACCAGACAGAGTGCTCTGGATAAGAGGAGCAATTTTTCCCACCTCTAGCAAGGAGGAGCATCTCTTCCCCCGCCTGTGGGGTGGCTCTGGGCTAGATCTGTGCCCATGCATTTGGGCCTGGCAGCATGAAGGGCTTAGACATCTGGACTGGTGACAGAAGCCTCGTCCAGTGAGAGCTGGCCTTGCTGAAAGATAAGAGAGCCAGTGGGGCTGGGTTTTTCTGTTTGTTTGTTTTTACTTTTTTTTTTTTAATATCCCTCCTACATGGGGTGGAGACAAGGGGATGCCAGTGACCCAGGAAGAGCTGAGGCATTGGAAGGAGCAGACTTGCCAGCCCACACCTCCTATAAGCCATGGACCCCATCCCCAGTGTGCATCTGTTTAAACCATCCTGACAGGGACCTGGGTACCCCCCACAGAGCCCAGTCCCCTGTGGGAAGGGGGAGAGCAGCTCAAAACAAAGGCATTCAAGGTGAGAATCAGAGGCAGATCCAGCCTCTGGGCTATGCAGGCCCCACCCACTGGACTACTTGCGATCTGTCCTGCAGGGCTGCCATTAGGTTTCCCAGGGTCAGGCAGGGACACTGACTCACACTGGCCTGCCCCAGTGAGCTTCCCAGGAGGCCCAGGACTGACACAGCAAGGGTCCAGATGCAACAGCATCAGAGCAAAATCCAGGAAACAACACAAATAGTAGCTCCAAAGGTGTGAGTTTTTTTTTTTCTTTCTTCTCTTTTTTCTTTCATATTCCCTTATTTCTATCTTTAAATTTAGTCTATTATTTTCTCTTTCTCTTTACTTTTAAAATTTTTTATTTTTTAATTAATTTTTCTTTCTTTTATTGTTTTTATTTCCCTATTATATATTTTATTTTATTCAGTAATATTACTCTTCTAAAATTATTACTATTATTTAACTTATTTTTCCTCTCTTTTATTTTCTATACTTATTCTATTCCTTGTCACTTTCTTCTTTGCTTTCATATTCTCTATTTTCATTTAAAAAAAATTTTCATTTAATTATTTTGGTCTCATATCTCTTAATACTCATTTTTTGTGTTTTTTTGTTTGTATTTAGTATTTTTGTTATTGTTATTGTTGTATGTGTGTGGGTATGTTTGTGTGTGTTATTTTCAGATTTGTCTTGTTTTGTACTGTCATCACTTTTATAACAATTGGCATGATGTGGTTAGGGTTGAGACTCAACAGTCAACAAGCCTGAGGGCTGAGCCAAGCCACTACCAGACTACAGAAACCAAAACCAAAATTCAAAAGGAAAGTGCATATAACCAACACAAGGGGCATTCCTAGAGTACCCAATTCAGAGGAACACTGAGTCCCACAAGAAGACCACCCTACCAACTCTGGGAGGCATGCAGCAGTTTTACCCAATACACAGGAACAAATGGAAAGAAACAAGAAAAATGGGAAAATAAAGAAACAGGCCCAAATGAAAAAACAGGAGACATCTTCAGAAAAAGAGGTAATGAAACAGAGGCAAGCAGTTTATCAGCTAAAGAGTTCAAAGTAGTGGTTATACAAATGCTCAAAAAACTTGGTGATAACTATAAGGAACTTAATGAGAACAAGGAACTTAGTAGGAACTACATCAGCATGACAAAGGTCATGGAGACCATGAATAAGAACCAGTTAGAAATGAAGAATGACATAGCTGAAATAAAGAATACCTTGGAAATAATCAACGGTAGATTAGGCAGTCCCGGAGTCCTTCCATGCCAGCTTTGTCATTTCTTTGTTATCAGCCTAGCCCAGCCATGGGCAAACTACAGCCCACAGGCTGGATCTGGCCCATTTGAAATAAATAAAACTAAAAAAAAAAAAAAAAAAAAGACCATATCCTTTTATGTAATGATGTTTACTTTGAATTTATATTAGTTCACACAAACACTCCATCCATGCTTCTGTTCCAGGCCTCCGGTCCAGTTTAAGAACCCATTGTGGCTCTCAAGTCAAAAAGTTTGCCCACCCCTGGCTTAGCCCAAACTCACCATGGTGGATACCTTTGCAGGCACCTGGAAGCTAGTGGATAGCAAGAATTTGTGTGACTACGTGAAGTCAATTGGTGTGGGTTTTGCTACCAGGCAGGTGGCCAATATGACCAAGCCGACCACAATCATTGAAATAAATGGGGACACGATCACCATAAAAACGCAAAGCACCTTCAAGAACTCAGAGATCAGCTTCAAGCTGTGGGTGGAGTTTCACAAGACAACACAGATGACAAGAAGGTCAAGTCCACCGTGACACTGGATGGAGGCAAACTTGTCCATGTGCAGAAATGGGACGGGCAAGAAACAAAACCTGTGTGGGAGCTCGTGGATGGAAAACTCATCCTGACGCTCACCCATGGCAATGTAGTGTGTATGCACACTTATAAAAAAGGGGCATGACCTGCCCACTGCTTCACTGACTGATCCTCTGCTAATTGGCTACCCCTGGACTCAGCAACAGATTGCCTTGCCTTTTCCTCTGGCGTTTTGTATAAATCCACCTTGGGATGGGGGAAATTCTTTTGGGGTCAGGTGCACCATCCTGGATACAGTTCCAGTTCCCATTGTGTTTGTTTAACTGCATCCAAAGTGTGCTCTGAGGTCAATAAAGCAGAGCCAAGGCCAAAACAAACAAACAAACAAAACAAACAAACAAACAAAACCAATAACAACACAGTAGATTAAATGAAGCGGAGGACCAAATCAGTGAATTCGAATATAAGGTAGAAAAAAATCCCTCCAATAGAGCATCAAAAAGAAAAAATATATATATAAAGCATGAGGACAGTATAACACAGGGGTGGAGAACCTTTTTTTCTGCAAAGGGCCTTTTAGATATTTATAACATTATTAATGGTCCATACAAAATTATCAACTATAAAAATTAGCTTGCTATATTTGGTCAAATATTTGATTAACTTGTCCCTAATGCCATGGCAGGGACAGAGTAAATGATATTGTGGGCCTTATATAACCTATGGGCTGGATATTCTCCGCCATTGGTGCAAGGGAACTGTGGGACAACATTAAATGGAGCAACATCTACAATATAGAGGTACCAGTAGGAGAAGAAAGTGAGCAAGGGATAGACAACCTGTTTGAAGAAATATTGATAGGAAACTTCCCTAACCTGGGAAAGGGAAAGATAACACCAGTTCAGGAAGCACAGAGAATCCCAATAAAAATGAACACAAAGAGACCCATAGCAAGATACATAATAACTAAAATGGGAAACAAAGACAAAAAATCTTAAGGACAACAAGAGAAAAAGTAAGTAACTTACAAGAGAGCTAATATAAGGCTGTCAGCTGATTTCTCAACAGAAACACTACAGGCCAGAAGGGAATGGCATAAAGTATTCAAAGTAATGAAAAGTAAAGATTTGAAACCAAGACTACTCTACCCATCAAGGCTATCATTCAAAATTGAAAGTGAAACAAGGAGCTTCCCAGAGGAAAACAAAAGGCCAAAGAAGTTTATTCCCACCAAACCAGCATTTCAAGAAATGCTACAGGGACAATTTCAAGAAAATAAAGAAATAGAGAGAGAGAGGGGAACATGGGCATAAGGAATAAAAGTGGAAACAAACAAGAACCTATTAATAATAACCTTAAATGTAAATAGATTAAATAAGCACCAATCAAAAGACAAAGGTAGATGATTTAATAAGAAAACATGACCCATAAATATGCTGTCTATAAGAGACCCCCCTCAGAAGAAAGACACACAGAATGAAAGTGAAGGGGTAGAAAAAATGTTCCATGTAAATGGAAACAACAAAAAGCTGGGGTAGCAATACTCACATCTGACAAAATGGGCTTCAAAATAAAGACAATGACAAGAGACAAGAATGTCATTACATAATACTAAAGGGATCCAGCCAACAAGAGGACATAACTTGGGTAAACATATATGCACCTAATATAGGAGCATATAAATGTATTATAAAACAACAACAACCAACTCTTGAAGGACTTTAAGGGAGAGATAAACAGCAACGTAGGTATAGTAGGGGACCTTATCATCCACTGATATCATTAAATAGATCTTCTAGACAAAAATTCAACAAGGAAACAATGGATTTAAATGACACAT
>NW_006282208.1:401044-406165 GCF_000327345.1 Myotis davidii
TGCAAACAGGTCATTCTCAAAGATAGACCACATGTTAGAACAAAAACTAAATTTCTACAAATTCGAGAAGATTGAAAACATATCAAGCATCTTCTTGGATCACAATGACATGAAACTAGAAATCAACTACAGTAAACCAAAAAACTCAAAAGCATTAAATATGTGGAGGCTAAATAGCATGTTATTAAACAATAAATGGGTTACTAAAGAGATAAAGGAAGAAATAAAAAATTACATGGAAATCAATGAAAATGAACACACAACACAGCAACATCTAAGGGACACAACAAAAGCAGTCCTGAGAGGGAAGTTATTAGCATTTCAGGCCTATCTCAAGAAACACTAAAAAAGCTCAAATAAAAGATCTAACTCTACAACTAAAATTATTAGAAGGAGCGCAACAAAAAAAAGCTTAGAGTAAGTAGAAGGAAGGAAATAATAAAGATCAGAGCAGAAATAAATGACATAGAGATTGTTAAAAAATACAAAAGATTAATGAAACCAAGAGTTGGTTCTTTGAAAAGATAAATGAGTTTGGAGAAACTTTACCTCGAATCATTAAGAAATAAAGAGAGTTGACCCAAATAATTAAAATCAGAAATTAAAGAGGCAAAGTAACAACTGATACCACAGATATATAAATATTGTAAGGAAATACTGTTAACAATTATATTTCAACAAAGTGGACAACCTGGGCAAAATGGACATATTCCTGGAAACATACAATTTCCAAAACTCAATCAGGAAGAATCAGAAAACTTGAAGAGGCCAATAACAAATAATGAAATTGAAGCAGTAATACACAGACACACGCGCGCACGCGCGTGCACACACACACACAAACTCACACAACAAACAAACAAAAAACAAAACAAAACTCCCAGCCAACAGAAGTCCTAGATGGATGGCTTCATAGGTGAGTTTAACAAACATTCAAAGAAGAACTGACACCTGTCTTCCCCAAAATATTCCAAAAAATTAAAAAAGGAACACTTCTTCTTCTGAGGCCAGCATCATTCTAATTATAACACCAAATAGAGACACTTCCAAGAAAGAATATTACATAGGGGCTAAAATCCTCAACAAAATATTAGCAAACTAGAGGTCCAGTGCACTCAGCGGGGAGGGGGGTCCCTCAGCCCGGCCTGAGCCCTCTCGCAGTCTGGGATCCCTCGGGGGATGACCACCTGCTGGCTTAAGCCTGCTCCCGGGGGGATTGGGCCTAAGCTGGCAATCAGACATCCCTCTGGCAGCCCAGCAGCCCTCGGGGGATGTCCACTTGCCAGTGGGGAGCAGACCTAAGCTGCAGTCAGACATCCTTAGCACTGCTGAGGAGGCAGGAGAGGCTCCCACCCGCACCGCTGTGCTGGCAGCCATCAGCCTGGCTGTGGCTGAGCAGAGCTCCCCCAAGTGAGAGCGCACTGACCACCAGAAGGCAGCTCCTGCATTGAGCGTCTACCCCCTGGTGGTCAGTGTGTGTCATAGTGACCAGTCATTCCCAGTTGTCCTGCTGTCCTAACAGAACAGTTTGCATATTACCCTTTTACTATATAGGATCAGGCAAGGAACCTTGGCTTCCTCCATCACTGGAGCAGGCAAGCCTCCTGCTCGCTTCAGCTGCGTGGCTGCCGGCCGCCATCTTTGTTGGTGGTTAATTTGCATATCACCCCGATTAGCCAATGGGAAGCGTAGTGAAGCTATGGTCAATTACCCTTTTTGTCTTTTATTAGATAGGATGGGATCCAGCAATACCTTAAAAAGATCATATACCATCATCAAATGGGATTTATTCCATGGATTCAAGGCTGGTACAATATTTGTGAATCAATAAATGTGATACATCACTTAAACAAAATGAAGGGTAAAAATCAAATGAACATATAAATAAATGCAGAAAAAGCATTTGTTAAAATCCAGCACCAATTTTTGATAAAAGCTCAGCAAAGTGGGAACAGAGGGATGATACCTCAACATCACAGAGGCCATATGTGACAAACCTGGAGCAATATCAAACTCAATGGGAAAAAACTAAAAATGTTTCCCTTAAGAGCAGAAGCAAGACAAGTCTGTCTGCTTTCACCACTCTTATTCAACATAGCATTTGAAGTCATTCATAGTCATCATACAAGAAGAAATAAAAGGCATCCACATTGGAAAAGAGGAACTAAGACTGTCATTATTCACAGATGACATAATTCTGTGCATTAAAAAAACTTTAAGGACTTAACAAAAAAATAACTAGATTTAATAAATGCTTTTGGCAAAGAAACAGGATACAAAATTAACATCCAGAAATCAATGACATTTTTATACAGCAATAATGAACTCTCAGAAAGAGAAAATAAAAAATATTCCCATATACCATTGCAACAAAAAATAAATAATAAACTTCACCAAGGAGATAAAAGACCTAACCTCAGAAAATTATAGAACACTTAAAAAAAAGAGAGAGAGATATAGGAAGATAAAAACAAGTGGAAGACTACACTGTGTTCAGGATTGGAAGAATTAACATCATTAAAATGTCCATACTACCCAAAATAATCTATGGGTTCAATGCAATCCCTATTAAAGTACCATTGGCATATTTCGCAGATATAGAAAAAATATTCCAAATATTTATATGGAACCCAAAAGGACCCTGAATAGTCATGGCAATCTTAAGAGAGAAGAACAAAGTTGGAGGGATCATAATTATGATCACCTATACTAAAAACAGCCTGGTATTGACACAGGAACAGCATATAGATCAATGGAACAGAATAGAGAACCCAGCAATAGACCCATTCCATTATGCTCAATTAATTTGTGACAAAGGAGGCAAGAGCATATAATAAAGCGAAGACAGTATCGTTTTTTTTTTTAAATATATTTTATTGATTTTTTACAGAGAGGAAGGGAGAGAGATAGAGAGTTAGAAACATCGATGAGAGAGAAACATCGATCAGCTGCCTCTTGCACATCTCCCACCGGGGATGTGCCCACAACTCAGGTACATGCCCTTTACCGGAATCGAACCCGGGACCTTTCAGTCCGCAGGCCGACGCTCTATCCACTGAGCCAAACCGGTTTCGGCGAGCGAAGACAGTATCTTTAATAAATGGTGGTGGGAAAATTGGACAGATACATGTAACTAGACCACCAACTTACACTAATCACAAGAATAAACTCAAAATGCATAAAAGACAAATGTAAGTCACAAAACCATATAAGGCTTAGAAGAAAACATAGGCAGTAAAATCTCAGACATCTCACATAGCCAATACATCTTCGGGGGCAAGAGAAACAAATGAAAACATAAACAAATGGGACCACATCAAACTAAAAAGCTTCTGTACATCAAAAGAAACCAAAATGAAAAGGGAACCCACAGTATGGGATAACATATTCACCAAAGATACATCTGATAAGGGGTTAACTTCCAAAATATGTAAAAACAAAAGGAAGACAACAAATCCAATTAAAAACTTGGCAAAGAACGTGAGTAGACACTTCTCCAAAGAGGACATATGGATGACCAAGAGGCATATGAAAAATGCTCAAAGTCACTAACCATTAGAGAGAAACAAATTAAAATTATAGTGAGATATCACCTCATACCTGCCAGAATGGCTGCCATCAATAAATCAACAAACAATTGCTGGTGAGGATGTGGCGAAAAAGAAACCCTAGTCCACTGCCAGTGGGAATGCAGGCTGGTGCAGCCACTATGGATAACACTGTGGAGTCTCCTCAAAACATTAACTGTGGAACTGGTGTTTGACCCAGTGATTCCACTTCTGGGAATATATCCTAATTATCCCAAAATGCTAATCAATAATAATATATGTGCCCTTATGCTCATAGCAGAGTTATTTATAATAGCTCAGATCTGAAAAGAGCCCAAGTGCCCATCAGCAGATGAGTGGATAAAAAAAACTGCGGTACTTTTACACAAAGGAATAGTATGTGGCTTTAAGTTTGGCTCAGTGGATAGAGCGTCGGCCTGCGGACTCAAGGGTCCTAGGGTCAATTCCGGTCAGGGACATGTACCTGGGTTGTGGGCACATGCCCAGTAAGAGGTGTGCAGGAGGCAGCTGATCGATGTTTCTCTCTCATCGATGTTTCTAACTCTCTATCTCTCTCCCTTCCTCTCTGTAAAAACTCAATAAAATATATTTTTTTAAAAAAGAAGGATTGCTTACCTTTTGCAATAGTATAGAGAGACCTGGAGACCTTTATGCTAAGTGAAATAAGCCAGTCAGTGAAAGAGAAATATTACATCTCACTTACATGTGGAATCTAATGAACAAAATAAGTCCAGAGGCATGGATGCATGGGACAGACTGTTGAATTGCAGAGCAGTGTGGCATAGAGGAGGGGGATGGGAAGAGATTAACCAAAGAATTTATATGCATACTAGAGGCCCAGTGCACAAAATTGTGCATGAGGAGGGGGGTCCCTTAGCCTGGCCTGCACCCTCTCACAATCCGGGACCCCTTAGGATAGGGCCTAAACTGGCAGTTGGACATCTCTCTTGCAATCCAGGACGCTGGCTCCTAACATCTCACCTGCGTGCCTGCCTCAGCACCCCTAACCACTCTGCCTGCCTGTCTCATTACCCCTAACCACTTGCCTGACTGCCTGCCTGCCTGATTGCCCCTAACCATCTCTCCTTCGGCCCCTGCCTCCACAGCTTTGTTTGTAATAACGTCTGGAAGGTCGTTCAGCTGTCCAGTCTAATTAGCATATTATGCTTTTATTACTATAGATTTGAAAGAACACCTGAAAATATGCTTTTGAGGTATTTAAATCAATTCCTATTAGTAAATTTTTAAGTGAATGAAATACAGATACCTAAATTAAAAATCAATATACAAACTTAGCAATACTGCTGAGGGTCAACATAATGCATACTAGGTGTAACGGTTAATAATGGCAGATTTTCACCCTGGCCGGTTTTGCTCAGTGGATAGAGTGTTGGCCTGCGGACTCAGGGGTCCCAGGTTCGATTCCGGGTAAGGGCATGTACCTTGGTTGCGGGCACATACCCAGTGGGGAGTGTGCCGGAGGCAGCTGATTGATGTTTCTCTCTCATTGATGTTTCTGACTCTCTATCCCTCTCCCTTCCTCTCTGTAAAG
>NW_006282208.1:406593-408406 GCF_000327345.1 Myotis davidii
GTTTTTCAGTTGACATGCATCTTCATCCAATAATGCTTGTAATTGTTGGTCTTCAAACTTTTTCAGTTGACCTGGACGTTCTTTGGTTTTCACATTGAAATCATCACTTTTAAAGCATTTAAACCAGTGTTCACAAGTATCTTGAGATGGAGCATGTTCACCATAAGCTTCCCGAAGTACACCACAACTTTTTCTTCAAAATAAAGAAATGAATTAAAAGTTACTGCAAATGCTCTTTTTTGGGCACGGAATTCGACATTTTTAAGCATAAAAATATCTATGATGTTAACACCTTCAACAAATTTGACACATGAAGTTTTGAAGCTTGCTGTCAATACAACAAAATAGCATACATATCAAATCCCATATATATATATATATATAATAATAAAATAATCTGCATTGCTAACTGGTACACCTAGAATTGAAATGAAACAAGAATAGAATGTGATGCCCTGGCCAGGTAGCTTAGTTGGTTAGAGCATCATCTCAATACATTGAGGTTGAGGGCTCAATCCTTGGTCAGGGCACATATAAGAATCAACCAATAATAAATGATCAACCAGTAATAAATAATCAACCAATCATACATAAGCAGTACAACAAATTGATGTTTCTCTCTCTCTCTCAAATCAATCAATCAATCAACAAATAATTTATACAAAAGAATGTGACATTAAGGTATGTGTCATATTTTTGGATTCATATAGCTTTAATTATAAAAAATATTTTTTTCAATTCTTTTGTATACCCACATTTTCATAAATTTGGATAATATTCTGATAAATTTCACCCTGGAAACACTTTTATCACATGTTTTCAAAAGACTTTGTTATTCTTGATGTATATACATTTCATTATAAGTTCATTATTAATTTGAATAATATGGGCCAAGCCCTGTTCTAAGGATCAACAATATGCAAGCCAACCAACCAAACAAACACTGCTCTTCTGGAGGACACGTGCCCATTACAAGGAAATACTTCCTAATGGGAGATGTACCTCTTATGAATGCTTACTCACTTTTGTTCCAGTGACTGTTGCCTTTCAGAAAGCCACCTCAATCCTGCACGGCCTTAAACAACAAGAATCAATTCATTTTGCTCATAAATATGTAATGTGGTTAGGAGTTGGTGAGGAAGGCTAGTCTCTAACCATGTGATAAGCTCACGTGCCTGACAGCTGGTGCGAGCGGTTGTATGAAAGCTCAAACAGGACTGAAGGCCTGTAACCTCGGTTCCTGTCCACGTAGACCTCTCCATGTGTCCAGCTCTTCCTCACAGCATGATGTCTTGATTCCAAGGGTGGCTACCAGAGCAAGAGCCAAACAGAAACGATATTGCTTTAATGACTAACCTCAGCCATCACATAATGCCACTTTCACTGTATTATTACCTCCAAAGGCCTGTCCATGCTCAATTGGAGGACACATAGACTCCACCACTTGATGGAGGAGTGGCAAGATCTCAGAAGATCCCACGGGACTAGAAATATTGTTGCAGCCATTTTTTGAAAAGTACAATTTTCACAACTATAAAATACAGGAAAAATATTATTATATTTTAAAGATACAAACATCATACTATTTATGAAATAATGAGTAAAACATACTAAAGACTTAATTTTTAAAAATCAACTTACCGTATTTGCCGGCGTATAAGACGACTGGGCGTATAAGACGACCCCCTAACATTTCCACTCAAAATACAGAGTTTGTTATATACTCGCCGTATAAGACTACCCCCTCTTCCGCACACCTTCCACACACCAAATAAAAGGTAAAACAATATCAGATTTGATTTTAACATTTTAA
>NW_006282208.1:409296-420406 GCF_000327345.1 Myotis davidii
GAACGGTATGTGGAATGAAGTGGGCGGGCATCGGGAGGCCACTATGGCACGGGGCAAGCACTATGGGCAGTCTATCTGAAGTGTACCTGGCGTATAAGACGACCCCCCACTTGGAGGCATATTTTTCAGGGCCAAAAAATCGTCTTATACGCCGGCAAATACGGTACATAAAATCAGCTTTATAATGGAGGTACAGTTACAGACTTATCAGAAATCATTGCTCAAAGGCTTGTTAAGAAACTATGGTACATTTATGTATAAACTTCCATCCTAGTGATCTATTCTAGTCATTGAAATGGCGTTGTTGTTTATAGGTAGTAAACCTCTGTATGACCAGTAGGTTGCTATTAGTAGCAGTGGTAACTTGAATAAGTCAATCTGAAAGTTAGATATTGTGATAAAAATCTTCACAATCAAAATTATGATAAAATAAGTATGAAAGGATGTACATAAACATAGTTATGGATGGGATTTAAAGCTATGTTTATCTTTTGTATATAGACATGAGTACAGATGAATGTATGCATAAAAGACAGACTCAGGATTTTGTGTTATATTGTACCACAGATATCACTTGGCAGTTTCTTATCACTTGGAGATAACGCTATGAAACTAGGGTTGAGTTTGAATCAATCATTTTTCTTTTCAACATACATTTATCAAGTATTTATAATAAAGAAAAATCTGTCACAGGATGTCTAACATGGGCAGGGTCCATACCCCCAAGGATCCTTTAAGATGGTAAAGGTGGTAAAGAAAGTAAAGGCTTTACAGAAGGTATAAACAATGTAACATGGGAGCAAAGGGGAAAGAGAAATTAATTCAGACCTTAGTGGAAAGATGAAGAGAAACATAATGATGTATTGGAATGTGAGGGATCCTAACAAGATGAGTCATTTTTAGATAATGAGGTGGAAAGCTTGGATGAGAATAAAATGGCATTTCTTCCCAAAGTGCTGCTGTATGAGGAAATTTAATTGAATAGGGTAAAATAAGAATTTAAATACATGTAATGTCTTCTGTATTGAGTCAATGAAAAGTTTACTAGCCACTTTTGTAAGTAAAGATAAAGTGCTTGTAACAAAGCAAAAACTCTCAAATCTATCCATTCCTCCTATAAATTCTCTTCTTCCATGTGTACTATGGCTAAAGCTCCTAAGTAGTTTCCTTGCAACAATTTCTTTTTCCACCAGGCAGGGTCTACAGTACACAGCTGTATATTGGAAATGGAAAATTAAGGAAACAAACAGATTTGATTCACTCCTTTGCTCCAACTCTTGGCAAGCTCACCATTGTCTGGAGCACAAAATTGCAATGCTCTGTGCAATGGTTCTGTTTCATTTCCTGCAATCTGCACATCTTCCCTCCCATCACCCAAAACAACTGACCACCAACACGCACATACTGTCTTATAGTCATGGCAGACTACTTGCAAATTTTCTGATTTTCCTTTTATGTCTCTGTACATGTTGTATTTGTATCCTTGGATTAAAATGATATTTCTCCCCTTCCTGTAAACTTCTTACTCAAATACACTGAGTGGCCAGATTATTATGACCACCCCAAAGTGCTTCATTGACACTTCCAAAACTACTGAATATTGAAAATTTCCTAAGCAAATACTCTCAAGGTTTTATTATTATTATTATTATTATTTGCATAACTAATTCACTTCATTGTACTAATGGGGTGGTCATAATAATCTGGCCACTCAGTGTATATCTTACTCTTTAAAGTTTTTCTTCAAAACTGTGAGTTACTTACTTATTCCTCTTTAGTCCTGTAGAAACTTAATTGATAAAATGATATTTATCGTGTTTTATATTCTGCAAGAATGGAATGGTATTAAATTTATCTTTGCATCATTTCATAGAGTCTTAGTAGGTTTGTTTTTTTCACCTTTAGTACAGTGCTTTTTCTTAATCATTTTCATGTTACTTCTTGAGAAAAGGAAAACATGAGAAGCATTTAATAAGTGACCAAACATAATTTAAAACAAGCTAAATTAGGAAAAGGTAACAAAATACGAATCTTAAAAGAATTTTGAAGACATGTTTATAGGCATAGATGTTAATAAGAGAAAACAGAAATCATTGAAGGGTCTAAACGACACTATAAAAATAGTTTACCAGTATAAATTTAGAGCTAGCATTGCTTGTATATGGATTTCTATGACCTAATTAGCCATATTACTTGGAATTGAAATTAAGGATTGTGATTCTTACTTTTCCAAATTCATTAGATTGTATGCAGCCCTCTTTCCTCAATGCTTAGGTGGCACTATTCTTATCAATGAATATAATTTGTTAGTGGATTTCCATTTATAGTCAAGAAATGTGTTTTATGAAAGAAAAAATATAATATTTGACTTTATGTCACAAGCTGCAAACTGTCTGTATTCTACATACTATTCTCTCATTGATTTCAGTTTACAAAATATGCTCATCATTGAATTTTTATGTCTAGGCAAGTTGTTGTAATCTTTAGAAGGATTACATCAAACTGTTGAACCTGTTCATATGTACAGTCAATAGGGATCTCTCCAGCTACATGCAATTTTATACTGATTTAGGCAAAATAGAAAATTTGCAGCTAATTTACAACACCCAAAATGGCAATGTTGAAGTTTGAGTAATTGAACAAATGGACATTATACTGAGTCATAAATGTAGATTTAGAAAAATATGCTACAAGAATGTCACAATTAATGCTCAATTTACCAAACGTTTTACAATTGGATCTATAAACAAATACAGTCGCTTATAAGCCATACAGTCCAACAAGGTCACTTTAGTGTGTATATAATCTAGCTGGGCATCACAAATGAATTGTCTGGATAACATATTACAGAGTAGAGGCAGCCAGCACCCCGTAACATGTGGTTCCCACTTTTATGGGTTGAAAAGCTGGATATACTCTGCTTTTCTGGTGGAGTATCAGTAGAGCTTGCCTGAATTTTGACGTTTACAATAATGTGCGAACGCTTCTAATAAGTGCCAACATGAGCATTGAAAAAATACTATGATGTCTTTAACTTGATGGAAATAAAGTAAAAACAAATGTTTTATATGGGAAAATGATTAATAATTATATTGTTTGAGTTTATGGACCCAACAAAGGAGATGATTACTAAAAACAGAAAGAAGACAGGGCAAACATTTGAAGATAATTCAAATTAAACATATTTTTTGATAGTTTCCTATGAGTCTCGATAAATCATCATGAAAATATATTTCAGGTGGGATAGAATATTATCATACGTCATTTATGGAATTCTAAGCATTTCTATTTTTTTAATATACAAAAATATAACTTTCATTTGAAATATAGTATAATGAGTGAATAGCTTAACCAGAGTGTATCTTCTAAATACAAACTTTAATATCAGCAAATATATTTCCAGAGAAAATATGACAGCTGGAATGCTGATACATTTCAGGACACAGATTTTTTTCCTCCACTAAGTCTGGGGCTTCCATGATGAAGAAAGCTGAATTTGCTTGAGAGTGGGGCTAAGGCCAGCTCAGCTTCAGGGCTCGCCCAGGTCGAAGTCACACCACAGACTATGAAGGATGTGATAAATTTGGAGATGATTAGTTGACTTTATTTCAGATCACATGTGAAAAACATCCCCAGAAACCTTTTTAAAATAAAATTAATTCAGTTTTATTTACATACAATAAAATGTCTTCATTTATGTGTCTATTTCAATGAGCAACTACAATCAAACTACAGAAAACCTTTATCACCCCAAAATATTCCCCATGTCCTTTCCCTGTCAATTCAACCTCTTACAATCAACCCCAGGAAATCACTAATTCCCCCCACCCTCCACTATAAAGTTAGACTTTTCTAGTGTTTCATATAGAAGCAATCATATGCTATATTTTTAAAGTCTGAATATGAGGTCCTAGGAAGATTTGTTTACAAATCTTTTTGGAATATATATCTTCATTTCTCTTGGTTAAATACCTAGGATAGGAATTGCTAGGTTTTATTATGTATGTGTTTCATTATTTAGCAAACTGCCAAACGTGTTTTTCAAAGTAGTTGTGGAGTTTATACTCCCCTCGTTGCTCCACAACTTCACCAATAGTTGGCATGGTTAATCTTTACAATGTTAGTTACTTTAATCAGTATGTGTTGGTATCTGAGTATAGATTTAATTTGTATTTCCCTGATAACAAATGATGTTGAGAATTTTCATGTACGTTTTGTCCACTTTTGTAGAACTTTTATGAGTCACCTATTTCAATCTTTTGCCTATTTTGTATTGGCTCATTTACTTATTTTTGAGTTGTAACAGTAGTTTTTTAATATTCATCATACAAATTCAAGGTTTGACACATGTATTGTGAATATCTTCTCCTGGTCTATGGCTTGCCTCTTAATTGTCTTTATAGTTGCTTTTGAAGTGTTTAACGAAACTTCATTTTGATAGAGTTTCATTTATCAAATATTTTTCATGGAAGTTCCTTGGTAACTTTTAAAAATTAATTGACCATAAATATGTAGGTCTGTTTCTGGATTCTGTGTTCTGCTCCATTTACCTAAAGCTGTATTCTTACATACATACTATCCATTCTTGACTACAGTAGTAACTTTATGACAGGTAACTTTATAAGTCTGAAAAGCAGGCAGCCTAAGTCCTCCTACTGTGTTCATATTTTCAAAATTGCTTGCCTGTACCAGGCCTGCTGTATATCCATATAAATTGCAGAATCATCTTGTTAATTTCTACATAAAATGCCTATGGAAATTTTACTGGAATTGCAATGAATTTATGGGCCAGTTGGGGATAATTGTCAGTTTATGATGAACTAACATATTATGGCTCTCCATTTATTTAGTTTTTTAATTTCTCTCAGCAATTCTTTGTAGTTTGTGAGTGTTTTATGAATTCATACTTAATTACTTTATATTTTCTAATGTTATTATAAAGTGTTCTATAAAAAATTTCAATTTTAAAATGTCCCTTACTAGTACATAAAAACAAAATCAAATTTTTATTGACCTTGTATCATGCAACCTTGCTAAACTAACTCATCTTTTGTAGCATCCTTGCTTTTTTACTTTTTTATTTATTTTTGAATGGAAATGTTGTTATGCTCTACACACAAAGATGACTTTAATTAATTTCCTATTTGTAAGACTTTTATTTATTTCTCTAATCTTACTGCAGTGGTTTGGGTCTCTAACACAATGTTTAATCGAAGTGTTAAAAATGGACATTCTTGCCATGTTTGCTGATCTTAGAGGAAAAGAATGCAGCCTTTTACCTTATGTATGATGTTAGCAGTATATTTTTTTCCTGGATTACCATTACCAGATTAAGGAAATTCCCTTTTACTCTTAATATTCTGAGTATTTTTATCATAAATGAGTATCCAATTTATGAAATTATTTTTCTGTATCTTACAGAATAATGTAATGTTCTTCTGTACACTGATAATATGGTAAAATAAATTATTACTTTTTAATTTTTCAATATTTAACCAACATGCCATAGCAAAATAAACTTCTTTATGGATTTTCTTTTACATATTACTGGATTAGATTTGCTATATATTTTTTCTATTTTTTAATGATATTATGTTAGTTGCAGGTGTACAAAACAGTGGTTAAACATTTATAAAACTTACAAAGTGATCCTCCAGATAAGTCTAGTAACCACCTAATACCATCCATAGTTATTATAATATTCTTGACTGTATGCCCTAAGATTCTCTCATTAAATTTAGTGGGGTGACATTGTTTAACAAGATCATGTAAGTTTCAAGTGTATATTTCCATGATACATAGCTTATGTTTTAATAAAGATTTATGCATCCATGACCATAAAAATATTGATCTTTAGTATTTTTTATTATAGTAACTGATATGGTTGTGCTATCTGGGTAATGCTGGCCTTATAAAATGAGATTCCTTTACTTTTGTTTTCTACATGAGCTGTGTAAATAGATGAGGAAACTGATAAACAAAGAGATTATAATAATTGTTCCAAGATTACTGGTATACAGCTTGTAAAGAAGTGGCAAAGCTGGATCAAAAACCAAGCAATTTGGCTCCAGAACCAATACTCTAAGTTTTATTCTACATCTAACTTTAACAGAGCTAGAAACAATTTTATGGGAGTTCACAAGAGAGTCAAGCTGGCTTTTGTGCTGACCTCAGGAACAAAGAGCATGCCTTGCCAGACACAGTTATAAAGGATCAGAAGCAGGAGAAATGTTCTATTTGTCACTTTATTGACATGTAATAGGAGCTGAAAAAAAACTTGGCCCTTATCTAGTACATGTCACTCTTTCAAATTAAGAACATGGGACATAAAAATGATAATTGATTCTAAAAAGGTCACATAGTGAATTAGAAATAAGTCTGGCAATAGAACCTAGGTTTCCTGACTTCCAGTTCAGAGCTCTTCCTACACCTTCTACTTTGCAACATACTTTACCGATTGTTCTATATGTGCACGAGTCTGTCTTTTCCACAGGGCTATTCATCATTCTGAGGGCGGGGACTACAGCATCCAGAGCACAGTTCTAAAGCAAATACAAATGACATCTATCAAAAAACCAAGGATACAACCTTGTATATTTTTTTGTTGTTGTTTGAAACTAGTATGTATGGTTCATTTATTTACATTAATGAATTTTTAATAATATTTTCATAAGTATATAGTATGCTAAATCTACCCCAGGTGATAGAAATATAATGATGAATTTTGAAAAGAGAATTAAGCACACAGTTGCTTAAGCATGGTATCCTATCTCATTATTTGATGCCTTTGCTTGAAATGTCCTCCCCCATAGTATCTATACTCATTTCAAACACTTGCTTCCCTGAGAAGTCTAGCTGAATGGACTTTAAAATGACATTCTCTTTATCTTCTATGTGCCTCATCCCTACCTCTATTACAACACTTAGCACACCTTAATCACATACTGTTCTGTAAAAGCTTGTCATTCCTACAAGAGTTGGAAGGTTGGGCAGTCACATTCTAATTTTCTTATTCAAATTTATATCCTCATCTAAGCACAATTTAACCAAATGCTAACACAATAATTGACACATAGTAGGTACTGAATAAACTAATATATGTTGATTAAGCAGTAATATGCTTTCACCTTAAGCTATGCATAAGTTTAATCATTAATTTTGAGGGAAAGTTTTTTAAAGTCCATATGAATTAAATCAGTGATGTAATTAATAGCAAAACACTATTTATTCACTTGGTTCATGTTTCTTCTCCTTCAACTTTCAGATATCAATAATTGTGATACATAGATTATGTTAATTGAAGCAGATTTTACTTTAATGTGAGGTTAAAACATTTTCAAAATTCATTTCTGAATGGATCATTGAATGTGTGAAATCTATCATTTGGATAATATAACACACATTTATTGAATGCCCTCATGTTTACTGAACTTGGAGTTCATTGGTGTGCAGATGAACCATAATAGAGATACCAAGAAAGTAGAGGGAGTGGAAATCCTGATAGATTATTTAAGGAAAGAAATAGTAGGATTGGTTGGCATATTAGATGAAGCTACAAGGGTGAAGGAGACAGAAAAAAGTCTACCTGTCTAATCTTAGGAATCAAAAGAATGATAGTTTCTCAAAGCAAAATTGAGGAGTAGGTAAAAATAAATATCTTAGGAGGACAGAAGAATTTGTGTAGAGACATGTTTATTTCATATAACCAGCTAAGCTCTCATATAGCAACACTACAAAGGCCGTGTGAATATAAAATTAAATGGTCAATGAGAGGACAGAGGTGTAAATGTGATGATGTCATCAAAATATTAAACACTACCTAAAGAAATACCAAACTAATCTGATATTTGTGAGCCCTCAAAGGAAATGGCTTAACTAAGTACAGTCCATGGGTCTCACTCACAGGTTCATGGCATCAAAGTCAATTTATAGTCCCCTATAGATATATCTGAGTAAACAAAAAGATTACCAGATATAAAAGGAAGCTTCTTAACTGAAAATGAGAGAACCATCATTAACAACAACGACAAGAAAAGACTCAACTTAGACTAAAGAGAACTATTATCCTCATTAAAGAAATTATATATATCCCACGTTCAAAGGCTGTTAGATCACGTTGTTTACCCATATCTTCAGAAAAAGAAATCATTTCTACTGTCGTGGTAAACAACCTGCTTCCTATTTATAATGGTCTGGCCCTCTAGCAGCTTCAGCGTGAAGTTATAGCTAATTTGCCTACAAATGTCAGGTGGTCATAATAATCTGGCCACTAAATATATATATATATATATATATATAGCCACAATCCACAACATAAAATAACTCTTAGAAACTTAAAATATATTAGCAATTTCTGACTGAAATGTAGAAAATAAAATTGAAAACATTTCTAGAAAAGGACAAAAATACAATGATAGAGCCCGGCCAGCATGGCTCAGTGGTTGAGGTTTCACCTATGAACCAGGAGGTCACAGTTTGATTCCCAGTCAGGGCATATGCCCAGGTTGCAGGCTCGATTCCTAGTGTGGGGTGTGCAGGAGGCAGCCAATCAATGATTCTTTCTCTCTCATCATTGATGTTTTTATCCCCCTCTCCATCTCCCTCTCTCTGAAATCAATAAAAAATATATTTTTTAAAAAGACAATGATAGTGTTAATGTAAAAACATTCAAACTGTAAAGATTTTTTGTGAGTTTATGTGAGCCAAACTGTCGACAATTGCTGGGAAGCAGAATCTCAACGGATTAGTATGATGCTCCGGAGAAAGGCAGTTCTTCACCTAGTTTTGTACATTACAATCAAAGGAGGAGACAGAAGTGGGTTACAGGAAATCCATTGGTGATAGATTAGGGAGGTGGGAGAAACCTCTGGGATTGGGTAAAAAGCAAAATGATAGACACATAATACTTCTTTTACCCAGGTGGGTGCAAGATAGTTAACAGTCAACAATTAACATGACAACAATAACAATGAAGGAATTCATGCTCTCTGCCCTGGTGCCCAGACATATTTGGTTGTGCCCCAAGGGGTCTGGAAAAAAGGAAGTTACCAGTTACCTTGACATTTCACAGGTGTGTTACCTTAGATACAAAAAGACAATAGGTTCAGTTAAGGTAAAGATTGACCTTTGTCAGGGAAGATACTAGTCTAGGATATGGCTACCCATTATAAACTGCTTTTAGTTAAAGTTTTAATTTCAGACCATCTTTTGAGGTTACTTTAAGTCTTTGGGTTTGCAAAACCACCATGCAGGCCTTCACAGAGCTAGTCAGGTTAGCATGTGGCCTTTTTTCCGTCCACAATAGAAACTAAAAATGTATAAAATAATCACATGTCTGCATTTGACCATTGATTTGAGTGTATCCTTAAAAGACTGAATGTAACAGAAGCCCAGGACATTTTTGGAAATTGTATGCCCTCTAGCAACTTTGTGTGAATTTGTATACAAGCACGATTTTGTGAATTATATAAAATGTTACAAATACATTTGAAAATTAAAGACCAGTCCATGAGATCTAATTAACAAATCAAGAAGTGCAGCGAGAACAAGAACAGAGGAAGAAATGGCCAAGGAAATGTTTTTTTTTAAAAGTCCTAAAACTAAAGGATGTGAGTTTCCAATCATGCCTGACAAAAAGATGAAACAAACTCAGAAAGTCGCATCACTACAAAATTTCAAAAGACTGGGAATAAAGAGAAAAATTACACACATTTCCAGACAGAAAGATGAGAAGACAGATACACACAAAGTCTCAATGAAGTCTGGCTCCAGACTTCTCAACAGCAACACTAGAATTGAGAACGTATGAAAAAAAAATACCTTTAAAATTCAGAAAGATAATAACCATAGAAGAAATTGAAACAGTGATCAAAAATCTTCCAGCAAACAAAAGCCCTGGTCTGGATGGCTTTACAGGGGAGTTCTTCCAAGCATTCAAAGAAGAACTAAAACCTATCCTCCTCAGACTATTCCAAAAAATTCAAGAGGAAGACACACTTCCAAGCTCTTTCTATGAAGCCAGCATCACCCTAATTCCAAAACCAGATAAAGTCACCACAAAATAGAGAACTGCAGGCCAATATCCTTGATGAACATAGATGCTAAAATCCTCAACAAAATTCTAGCAAATCAGATCCAGCATTACATTAGAAAAATCATACACCATGACCAAGTTGGATTTATCCCAGGGATACAAGGATGGTACAATATCCGCAAATCAATAAATGTGATACATCACATAAACAAATCACAAAAATCACATATTCATAAAAAATCACTTATCAATTGATGCAGAAAAAGCATTTGACAAAATCCAACACCCTTTCTTTTTTTTAGTATATTTTATTAATTTTTTACAGAGAGGAAGGGAAAGGGATAGAGTTAGAAACATCGATGAGAGAGAAATATCGATCAGCTGCCTCCTGCACACCTCCTACTGGGGATGTGCCCACAACCAAGGTACGTGCACTTGACCAGAATCAAACCTGGGACCTTTCAGTCCACAGGCTGATGCTGTATCCACTGAGTAAAACCCATTAGGGCCAACACCCTTTCTTGATAAAACTCTCAGCAAGGAGTGAATAGAGGGATCATACCTCAACATAATAAAAGCCCTATATGACAAACCTACAGCCAACATCATACTCAATGGGCAACAACTAAATTCATTTCCCCTAAGAATAGGAACAAGAAAGGGATGCCCATTTTCACCACACTTGTTCGATATAGTACTGGAAGTGCTAGCCATAGTGATCAGACAGAAGAAGAAATAAGAGGCATCCAAATTAAAAAAGGAGAAGTAAAACTGTCCTTATTTGCAGATGACATGATACTGTACATAGAAAACCCCAAAGACTCCATCAAAAAACTACTAGACCTAATAAATGAATTCAGCAATGTAGCAGGATACAAAATTAACATCCAGAAATCTATGTCCTTTTAATACCCCAATAACGAACTCACAGAAAGAGAAACTAAAAAAAAAATCCCATTTAACCACTGCACCAAAAAGATTAAGATACCTAAGAATAAACTTAACTAAGGAGGTAAAAGACTTATATGTGAAAAACTACAGGACATTGAAAAAAGAGATAAAGGAAGAATTCAACAC
>NW_006282208.1:421733-422886 GCF_000327345.1 Myotis davidii
AAGCATTATTCTAAGTGAAATAAGCCAGTCGGAGAAAGATAAATATCACATGATCTCACTTATATGTGGGGTATAATGATCAACATAATTTGATGAACAAAAATACATTAAGAGACAAATGAAGAGCAACCAAATGACTTGTATACATGCATATTAGCATAACCAATGGACACAGACACTGGGGCGGTGGGGGCTTGCCCCGGAGTGGGAATGGTTGTGGAGCTCAGTTGGGGAAAAAAGGAGACATATGTAAAACTTAAGAAAAAAAATTCAGAAGGATAGTTCTTTCCAACTAGGATTCTATTTCAGCCATGTGTGAGGAGGATAGGATCTGTGAAGGTAGGATAAAGGAAGTTTTACAAATTCAAGATCTAAAAATATTACCTTTTATATTATTATTCTAAAGAATTTATTGGAGAAGATGCTTCACCAAAATCAGGGCACACAGGAACTAGCACAAGAACATGGGATACAGGATCTGAGAGATCCAACTAAAAGGGGGCAAGAAGAATTACAGTGTGTGTAAAAGTAGGTCCCAGCAGGGCACCAGGACCGGATGACACACAGGCCTGGAGCAGGTCAGAAGGCCCAGGATAGGCTGCCCCCAGGAGATAACTTTTATGAAATTCACATGCTTCTGAATGTATTGATAGGATATTTTAAAATTAGAAAAGAGTTTTGAGTTAAAATAATATTATTGTTTAAAAAACTAAACAAAAATGATAGCTTGATAGCTTTTTCACTCCAAAAATAATGAAGAATTTTTCTGGGAAGTAAAATATAATTTTAGGGAAGTAAAAAATAATTTTAGAGTTCACTATGAATAGGTTTACTTGATATTAATAATGTGAACATTGATATTGATTTAAGAATATTATAATGTAACTGTACTGGATACATGAGAAGATAGAAAGAATGCTTGTGTGGTGCTACTAGGTAAATAAAAAAAATTTTTTTAAGGCAATCCTGCCCTAACTGGTTGGCTTCAGAGCGTCGGCCTGCGGACTGAAGGGTCCTGGGTTCAGTTTGGTTAAGGGCATGTACCTTGGTTGCAGGATCAATCCCCAGTAGGGGGCATGCAGGAGGCAGCTGATCGCTGTTTCTCATCGATGTTTCTAACTCTCTATACTTCTCTCTCTGTGTAAAAATCAAT
>NW_006282208.1:422901-425996 GCF_000327345.1 Myotis davidii
TCCTAGTAAGATGTCAATAGATAATACCTGTTATGGGCTGAAATGTGTTCTCCCAAAATTCTTATGTTGAGGTCCTAATCCCCAGTACCTTAGAATATGACTGTTTTTGGATACAGGGCCTATAAAGAGGTAATTAAAGTAAATTGAGGCCACATTGGTGGGTCCTAATGCAATATGACTGGTGTTATTAGGAGATATTAGGATGCAGATTTAGAGGGAGCATGTGAGGTCTATGCATGGTGGTCCTATGCAAGCCAAGCAGAGAATAACCAGAAGAAACCTTTATCTTGGACTTGCAGCCTTAAGAATTATGAGAAAATAAATTTCTGTTGTTTAAGTTACCTGGTCTGGGATATTTTGTTATTGCAGTCCTGGCAAATTAATAAATATCTCAGATTTGACAATTTAAAAATACAAGAATGTTATGTAGAGTGAAGAAGATAAATAAGTTCTAACAGACAGGGATGAAAGGGGTTTTAGGGATAAAATAGGCAGGTTTAGGGGGTTTTAGGAATAAAGAGGGTCCATGGGGGAGGACTGAATAGATGAGGGCTTGGAGCTGGAAGAAGGCCTACATTCACAGAGAGAGAGAGAGAAAAAAAAAGAGGATAAGGGGAGAGGAACACATCCATTCACAGAGGATAGGGACAAGCCACAGGGTATGGGGGGAAAGAGCAAACATTTTCACACTGGATAGAGAAATGTAGACAAATGGGAGGAAGAGGAAAAGAGATTTTCATAGGAGATAGAGAATTCTACCCCTGAAGGGGGAGAGAAAAGGGGGGCACCACATGGTTTTGAGCTTGGAAGCTGATATTCTAACAATTGGAAGGCAGTATGATGAGACAAAGAATTGCAGCCTTTAGAAACCTTATAAAAAAGGAGCTTAGTGGGTTACCCCCTTTGGGACCCCCTCCCTACGTGGGAGTCTGTATTTGTTTCCAATACATTTCCACCTTTTCATATGCCACCCTTTGTCCTGTGGCTTCATTCTGCGAATCCATCTGAACAAGGACCCGGGAAAGAAATGGAAAGGTTCAGGGTTGGGCTAGGGGTTGGACTCAAGGCTCAGGGTAATCAAAATGATATTTATTCAAGGCACCTGGGTGCAGGTGGGTGACTAGAGAAAGAGTCAGCCCTGAATGGGGAAGGACATGGCTTTTTATGCGCTCAGGGAGAGCTGTAGATGAGGCTTCAGCTTGACACACTTACCGGGACTGTAGTTTTACGGCCTTGCCCTTTGTCCTTCTGCTGGAGCCAGATGTCCTTCCTCGCGGGGGGGCGGGGGGAGGGGGCTGCACAGGAATCATGGTCTTCAGTCATTTCTGTAAAATATTCACTCTAGGGGAGCATGTGTGTGCAAGGTTTAGGCTTGCAGAATAAGCTTTCTTTTGTCATCCCCTGCTAAGTTAGCCCCGTTTCTTGATTATCCGATTATCCCTTTCAGAAATCACCCTTGCATCCTGCTCAGGAAAAACAACCCGACTCAGAAAGACTTGAGGAGAGGAGCTTGGAACAATTATTTTTCACAAATAACCTTTATCTAACTGCTTTATTAAATAGGGGCATGAATAACATTGACAGCAATTTAAACTAAACCTTAACAATGTAGACTTTTCTAAACTGGTTAAACAAGTGTAAAATGTAAAGCACACATTTTCCCCCCTGACTTTATTCTTGGAAATATAGAAGGCTTTGCATTTGTAAGCCCCCAGAAAACTAAATTACACTCTGGATATCTTATCACATTGTATTAGAGGAAAACTTCATTAAAAGATAGTCTGAACTCTCTAAAAAAATGCATATAAATCAGCCAAAGACCTACCCCAATATATACTGCTATTATTATTGTTATGAACATTATATTTTTACTAGGGGCCCCGTGTACGAAATTCGTGCATGGGTAGTGCCCCTAGGCCTGGCCAGTGATCAGGGCTGATCGGAGTCTTCCAGCTGCCGGCTGGGACCTCCCTTCCTCTGTTGCCAGGGGACTTCCTTTGTTCTGCACCACCCCCTGGTAGCCAGCACACGTCATAGTGAGCGGTCGAACTCCCGGTCTCCTGGTCAAAATCCCGAGGGGACACTTTGCATATTAGCCTTTTATATTTATAGATGTTCAAGAAAAAGGGGAAAAATGTTCACTGATTGTGTAGGGCATTGTCCTTTTGACCCTTTAGATACACATTGCATCCTTCTCCCCCTACTCTCTGTCCGGACAAGCTGAGCTTTTAAGAGTATGAAATTTTTAGATTATACCTTCTGTATTAGATTGGATTTTGAAAACCAGCAACCATAGCAGGAAGTTGGCGATCAGGAGCAGAATGGGAGCAGGCTGTTTAATCTGGTGTTGCCCCTGCTATGATGTCTGCCCTTGGCTGTGCCTCCCAAGGCTATTGATTCAATAGGACTCCTTCCTCCCAGATCCTCAAACTAGTCCTTCTCCTCCCTTTGATCTCGGGCTCCCTATTCACTCCAGGTAAATGCACTCACCTTGGTTCCCCTCCTTCCACGCTTTGTAAATAACCCTCCATGAACAACAGTCCTTGACGTGTATCTTATTTTGAGTCTGTTAATGGATATCTGTTGTGAAACTAAGTGGTATGGCCAAATTTCATTAAATATATTAGACATTAAACAAATACTTTCTTGCTTTCTAATTTTATGGCTTATTTTAATGTGGTAGTAACTTCAAAGACATTTTGAACTTTAACTTGTTTATTCAGGTAACAAAGAGTATTTATTAGCATATCAAAATTTGTCAACTATACAGATGAGCAGAGTGACTGAAGTAATAAACTTCATGTAAGGGATGAGGTAAACAGGAAGTGATTGTGACCTTTGATGTAGCTACTGCAAAGAATCCTTGCATAAAAAAAGGATGCACATAGTTATCATGCATTATGTCCACTGTATTATTTATTTATGCCTATGGGGGGAAAATTCAAGGGCGTAGCTTTGTCTTTAATGTAGTAGCTGAACACAGATTGAAAAGTATAAACCAAAGGGGCTTTCTAAGTAATAAATGACCTGATTTAAGTCCTTACTGATTTCTTATTATATATTATGGTAGAGCTCTAGCTTCTTGTTAATTGAGA
>NW_006282208.1:426019-428622 GCF_000327345.1 Myotis davidii
ATTCTCTCTTCTAGTAACTAACTTAAAAGAATTGGGAGGAGTGAAATTGAAGGAGGTAGTATCAGGCCTTAGAAGCAATTTCTGCTTACATTTGACCTAGTGTACTAAATTTTCTTTGTAAATGCTAATGGACCTTGCTTTTTATTTCAAGGGAATTTTGTTCCATGGAGAGCTACTTTGCTAGCATTCACTAAGGAGAAATGTTATTTACTCCAGTTCACTTAGAGATGATGGAAATATGCTCAACAAAGTAACAACATTTCCAATAATGTCTTTAAAATGTTGGAACAAAATAGATCCAGAGACAGAGAAGCATGAAACAGACTGTGGAAGCTCAGAGGGAATGTAGGGGTGGGAGGGTAGGTGGGAAGAGGTCAACCAAAGAACTTGCATGCATATATGCAATACATAACCCATGGACACAGACAATAGGGTGCTGAAGGCCTGGGGTCGGGGGTGGAAGATAGGAGTCAATGGGAGAAAAAAGAGGACATGTGTAATACTTTCAACAATAAAGATTTTTTTTAAATGTTTTAAATCAAGTACACAAGAGATCTTGAGCCGGGCTTTCTATTATTTAACTTCCTTTGGATTTTTTTTTCATTCTTTCTTGCTTACATTTTTTTGTCTTAATATAACCCTTATTTTCAAACTACAAAATTGCAAATCTATTTGAAAAATATGGAAAAGTACAAGAAGCAAATAAAATGTACAACCAATTTTATTATATTATGATTAATATCCAGTGTCTATAAGTTTATAAATGAAACCTTGCTATACATTTTAGGTTTATTCTTATATTTTACGTATTGTTATATAGTGATTATTATTTGATGCCATTATGTACTTTAAAAGCAAGACGAAAAATAAATTAGTATTAGTATTTAAAAATAGCAGATTTAAGTTCATTCATGAATTATAGACACATGTAGCAATTACTAATCAGGACTTGATTACATTTTCAACCCAAAATACTTCATCTGGAAGGGCATGTCATGGATTAGAGTGGAAGAGTGAGGGTACTGGTGTCTAAGGAGATAAAGACCAATCTCCAGCTATCTGGTAAAGGAGAGCTCATTGGAGTAGATATCAAACTTCCACGTTCTAGGACAAATGCTATTACTAGTACTTACAACTAAAACCTGGGTTAGTCAATAAATTTTTTTTAAATGGTTGCACGCTTATTCATTATGTGTACATACCATATTTTATATAACAAATTCCCTAATAATGGATATTTAGGTTGAATTCAGTTTGTCAATATTAAAACAAATGTGAACTTTGTTGTATACAAATGAAGCCCAAAGTGCAATCTTGGTCACCTATTCCTGAGAGTGTACTTCTGCTATTCTTTCTTTTTGTTCAGTCCTTTGATCTAGGTGCAAGTATGGAAAGGCCATGATGCACAGTAGAAAGAAAAATGTAACTCAGAGAGATCAAGGATAGAAATTCTCTCTCTTAAAATAAATAGCACGTAATCTCATGCATTTGTGGAATATAATGAACAACATAAACTGATGAACAAAGTGGAACCAGTGTCATAGAAGCATCGAACAGACTGTCTAACCCTTCCTAATGGTTCTCAACCTTCCTAATGCCGTGACCCTTTAATACAGTTCCTCATGTTGTGGTGACCCTCAACCATAAAATTATTTTTGTTGCTACTTAATAACTGTAATTTTGCTACTGTTATGAATCATAATGTAAATATCTGATATGCAGGATGTATTTTCATTGTTATAAATTGAACATAATTAAAGCATAGTGGCCAAACCGGTTTGGCTCAGTGAATAGAGCATCAGCCTGCGGACTGAAAGGTCCCAGGTTCGATTCTGGTCAAGGGCATGTACCTAGGTTGCAGGCACATCCCCAGTAGGAGGTGTGCAGAAGGTGGCTGGTCGATGTTTCTCTCTCATCGATGTTTCTAACTCTCTATCCTTCTCCCTTTCTCTCTGTAAAATATCAATAAAATATATTTTTTTAAAAAAGCATAGTGATTAATCACAAAAACAATATGTGTGTTTTCCGATGGTCTTAGGCGACCCCTGTGAAAGGATCATTCAATTCCCCAAAACATTGGGAATTTACTTAAATTTTTTTCAAATAATGATGTAAGCATTTGATGAGATTATATGTAGGATTTTCACACTTCCTGAAAGCATGATTATATAGAGGTCTGGTGCACGAAATTTGTACATGGGGCTGTGGGGGGTCCCTCAGCCTGGCCTGCACCCTCTTGCAATCTGGAACCATTGGCTCCTAACTGCTCACCTGCCTGCCTGCCTGATTGCCCCTAACCACTCACCTGCCAGCCTGATCCCCCTAACTGCTCTCCCCTGCAAGCCTGATCTCCCACAACTGTCTCTGCCTTGGCCTTGCCACTAGAAGGACGTCTGGTCTAATTAACATATTAACCTTTTATTAGTATAGATGATCCAAATGCTCAACTCTTAGATGACATTTTTAATCCAACACGTATGGCTTGGACATGAAGTATTTATTAACATAATAGAGGCCCAGTGCTCAAATTTGTGCACCTTGAAAGGAACAGTGGGCCACGAGGCTGCTGTGGGTACAGGGGTGGGTCTCCGCCCATCCTCCGC
>NW_006282208.1:429231-431847 GCF_000327345.1 Myotis davidii
CCCCTACTGTCCTTTTTTTTTTTTTTCTTTTTTTTTTTTTTTTTTTATTCTGGGCCAGCTTTAGCCTGGCTCCAGCTCTGAGGCTTCCACTTCTGAAAGCAGGTATCTGGTTTGTTTCGGTTCTATAATCGAAACTCTGTATCAACTCCAGCTTTGAGATCCCAGCTCTCTGAAAGCTGGTTTCTGGGGTTTTGTTTAGCTTCTATATTTGTTACTATGTTTCTTAAACTGCAGGCTCAGAGGTGGGCAAGTCAGGCGGGGAACATTGGTTTCCTCCGTCACTGAAGGAAGCAAGCCTCATGTTCAGTTTATGCTGCCTGGCTGCTGGCCGCCATCTTGGCTGGCAGTTAATTTGCATATCGCCCTGATTAACCAATGGGAAGGGTAGAGGTCGTATGCTAATTACCATGTTTCTCTTTTATTAGATAGGACTAGTAGCCCATTGCGCAATATTGCAAAAACTAGGTTGCCCGCCGCATCCGCAGGAGCCGGTGGGAACTGCAGCATGCTGCCGGGAGCTGCACTGCTTCCACAGGAGCTGTGCAGAGTCCATGGGAGGTGGAAGAGAGCCAACGTGCCCACGGGAGCCAGGAGGGAGCCGTGCTGCCTCTTTTCTGGGCCTGCATTCGGCCACGGAGGCCACGGGCCGGTCCCCATGTCCCTGGCTCTGGGGGGTCAGCCCAAGCAGGGGCACAGAGTCTGGCTGACCCCTGTCTCTGTCTCCATCTCAGCTCCAGGCCTCACCTGCATGCGCAACCTCCTCCTGTGTGGTAGTGACACATTTTGGCATCCTGGCCTAATTTGCATATTTCCTCTTCATATATTCATATATATATGTGTGTGTGTGTGTGTGTGTGTGTGTATGTATGTATGTATATATACATATATATATATATATAGAGAGAGAGAGAGAGAGAGAGAGAGAGAGAGAGATAGAGAGAGAGATAGATAACCTCCTAGAGCCATTTTACCTTTTGTTTTCTGGGAGCTTTGTGCCTCCATTGGTTCTTTCCCTTTATGTTTCTGTCTGTTATATTTATTTGGTGGTAGTCTACACTTCTTTCCTCTGTTTCCTCTTTTTTTAAGCTGCATATCCTGGTTTGGGGATTTTTGTGTGTGATTACAATTAGCTTTATTAAAAATGAAGTTGCATATATACCAAAGTTTTTTTTTTTCTTTTGAGCGCATTTAATCTTCATCTTTCTTTGCCAGGTCCGGCCGTTACTCTCCCCGCTTTTATGTTTTTGTTGTCACAAATTATCCCTGTTTATGCTGTAAGATTTTCGGTTATCTTACTCACAGTTTTGTGACTTTATGTTCTTTGTTTCAGGTAGAATTACTCCTTTGAGTATTTCCTGCAATGGAGCTTTTCTGGTGACAAAAGTCCCCACCCTCCACCCCCAGGGCAGTTCTCTGTTCCTCCTGGACAAAGGAAGTGCCTGCTACTGCTGGCTTTTTCCCCTCTCCGGCTTACCAAGCCATGAGCTGCAGGTCTGCATCCGCAGGGAATGTGCACTTTCCTCCCTTCTGGTCTCCCCCTTTATTCCTGGTTACCCACCTTTAGATATTTCAGTTCACGGGTCTCTCAGGTGTTCATCTGTGTTGAGCAGGGATTTCTTTGTTGAATTATAGTTGGTTAACTTGTTGAAATTTTAGGAGTAGAGGACAAGCTGTGCTTTCACACCACCATTTCTCTGACTTTACTCCAAACCTATACACTTAATTTGTATTCTTTTTGTTCAGAATTAACTTTTGACTATTTTTCAGGGTGGAAGGAGGCAGATGTAACCAATCTGCCACCAAATGACTGCTTTGTTTCCTTTAGGTAGGATGTCATATCAGGATATACTGTTGGTCTACGTGACTGGCAAGTTAACAATAATAGGAATTGAATTAGCTATGTCGAGTGGAAACTTATGCAGTTTTCCCCATGCATTTCTTCCATCTTTACAACCATGAATCTTTTGTAAATTTATTGTGACTGCTATGCCATAGACAATGACAGAGGCTGGCTGATCATGTCTGAATGTCAGGTAATTCTGTCTTCCCATTTGTTTAGTTTTAGTTCCATTTCTGTAGTGGATACTCTTTAGTGAGAGTTAAGAAATATAAAGAACCTCATACTTTGTGCCCACTTCAATAATGACATCAACATTCCTCTTCCCTGTATCCCTAATCCTCAGAGTGTTCTCTTTCTAGGCCTTGACCAATGAGCCACACCCCTTGTTACTTCATGTGTCCTTAAATATTTTCACCTTTGGTCACTTCTCTTTCTACACAAAGTGATAACTCAACATACCAACTGAAGCTTTGCTCATTGAAAAAATACCCCTTACTGTTGTCTTCGAGGGGCCAATAAGTACAGCAGTAGACCATTTTAGCCCACATTCACATACGGGGCCAACCTATCTCTTAAGAAAGCTGCTCTTTTTTCCCCCCTATCAACTGCTGATATGAGACTGCACTCCATGTGGTCATAGGTTAAAGTTGGAGATATCAGTGCAACAGTGGAAATGCCATGGGGCCTGGGTCACATACTTAAAATATATATATATATTTTAATCCTCACCCAAGGATGTTTTCCCATTGATTTTTAGAGAAATATCGATGGAGGGA
>NW_006282208.1:432955-434327 GCF_000327345.1 Myotis davidii
CTATCTGTTTTTTTTCGGTTCTATAATCGAAACAATGTATAACTCCAGCTCTAAGATCCCAGCCTCGCTGAAAGCAGGTTTCTGGGGTTTTGTTTAGCTTCTATATTCATTACAATGTTTCTTAAATTGCAGGCTCAGAGGCCGGCAAAGCAGGCGGTGAGCATTGGTGTCCTCCATCACTGAAGCAAGCAAGCCTCATGTTAGTTTCAAGCTGCCTGGCTGCCGGCCGCCATCTTGGCTGGCAGTTAAGTTGCAGATCTCGCTGATTAGCCAATGGGAAGGGTAGTGGTCATACGCCAATTACCATGTTTCTCTTTTATTAGATAGGATATATATATATAGAGAGAGAGAGAGAGAGACATCGATGTGAGAAACATAAATTGGTTGCCTCCCATATGAGCACTGACCAGGTATTGAACCCACAACGTAGAGACTGTGTTCTATTAAACATATCCATACCTCCTTGCAACCAGGCTTACTTGGCTTTCACTACAACCTTGTCTCTTGTTAGGATCATTTTAACTCCACTTGCTCCTGATGGTTAAATACTTTTCACCCTGGGTAGGGGGAAGGAGAGGAGGCATGTGCAATCTTCACTGCTGTCAGTGAACTTAATTCTGCATCAGAATCTATTACTATCAGCCCCATTATAGGGGAAAACAACCATTGAGGTTTAGACTAATGCTAATGTTTCTCTTACTAGTGCATTCATTACCATTTTGGTAAATGAAGTGCCCTTCAGGTTCTTTTGAAGATCAGGTAACTAGTGGATGTTTCAGCCTAGCACAGTATATCTACTCTAACATCGTACTTCTTGGGACCTTTTGATCCTTTCTTTCAGAGTCAGCTACAGGCAGTTCTACTAACATAGTGTGGTCCGTTAATTTCCCCATACTTCCAAGAGCAGCATGTTAATGTTGTTAAGGTGGGGGTGGGCGGGTGGGTGGGGAGAGATTAAGCAAAGAGCTTATCTGTATATATGCATAGCCCACGGACACAGACAATAGAGTGGTGAAGGCTTGGGAGGGGTACAAAGTAGAGGGGATCAATGGGGGAAAAATGGGGGCCAACTATCATACCTTCCACAACAAAGATATCCGGTATCATAGGAGAACGCCCAGAACTTCCTGTGGTTATTTGATTATTTGCCATTAATAATTGGTGGCTGGAAATGGTGGGAAGTGGGGGATGACCCTAGCAGTGATGGCGAACCTATGACACGCGTGTCAGAGGTGACACGCGAACTCTTTTTTGGTTGATTTTTCTTTGTTAAATGGCATTTAAATATATAAAATAAATATGGAAAATATAAGTCTTTGTTTTACTATGGTTGCAAATATCAAAAAATGTCTATATGTGACACGGCACCAGA
>NW_006282208.1:434519-472600 GCF_000327345.1 Myotis davidii
ACAGGCAGTTCTACTAACATAGTGTGGTCCGTTAATTTCCCCATACTTCCAAGAGCAGCATGTTAATGTTGTTTCCTGATGAATTTCAGATGTAAGGTGGGGGTGGGCGGGTGGGTGGGGAGAGATTAAGCAAAGAGCTTATCTGTATATATGCATAGCCCACGGACACAGACAATAGAGTGGTGAAGGCTTGGGAGGGGTACAAAGTAGAGGGAGTTCAGTTAGGGTTTTTCAAAATGCTGATATGCCGAGCTCAAAAGTTTCTCCGTCACTGTCCTAAAGAGTACACATGTCGTCTTGAAAGGCAGAGGCTCCTACTATGTCTTTAAACAAGAAGGTAGCTCTACCTTCTAACAGTAAGGAATGGGCCCCTTCCGTGGGTCCGGAGAGAGAGTTCAGCGGAGTCTGGAACCTCAAGGCTTTTGGGTGCAGTGAAATAGATGTCCTCAAGCCTGAGCAATACCTTCCTCTTTCCCAGCCATGCTTGGCACAGCAAACAGGGGGTGTATTGAGCGCACTAAGTGTTAACCTTCCCTGAACTATGCTACTCTTGTCATTAGGTCTTGGTCCAATTCATTAGATTTATTTCTTTACAAGTAAGTGGTGAGCTTTTCCCTGAGGTTGTTCTGCCTTCTGGCAATAGGAGGGGCATCTCTTTTTATGCTGCCAAAGAAGGCTTCAGCCTTGCGCACTTACTTGTATTCAATGATTAATTATTTTCTACTTTTTAATCTCTTCCTCCAGTATGTACAGGACAACTGGCAAGAAATATCAAGATACAATTGTTCTTATAATGGACACTTCCAAGGAACTTAAAAAATGAACACAAATATTATTATACCTGCCAGTACATCTCTATCTTATCTCAAAGATAAAATGTTAACTATTGGAAAAATTTAACAGTCGCATGAACAGCCCACAACCAATAGGGTCTTACTTTGCATGTGGGTGGCAGGTGGTCTAGGTAAAAAAATCCTGTTTTAGAGTTTGCTTCCATGGTAACAGCACTTTTATGGTGTTTTGCCTGGGAAATAAATGATGAAACTGAGATTTTAATGTTGAAAATTTATAAGGAACTACCTTCAGGATTAACATCTGTGGAAGAGTGGAAGAAGATTGGGCAGAGGAAAGAAGGGAACTGTGATTTAGTTGCATCAAGAGTCTCAGGGGATTGTAGGAATGCTTTTGAGATGGGACAATGTTTTAGAATTGTTCCAACACTCTGACATTCATCAGTCTGTTCCATGTTCCCATGCCTGTGTGTTGAGTGTCTGCCCCCTGGTGGTCGGTGTGTGTCATAGCTACTGGTCAAAGGGTTGCTTAGGCTTTTATATACTAGTATATAGATATTTTCAAACAGATTGGAAATATTATATAGATAATTATAACAAATTGTACTGTTGAGTCATTAGTGTTATTTTATAAAAATCTGATTATGATTCTATTTTTTATTATAATGAAAGCTGTTATTGAAAATAGAAAAAAAGGGAAAGAAAAAAACAATAAAGCTATGCTACATTATTTGTACTTTTCAGTACTAGAAAAAAAAGGCAGAAATAATTCATGATAGCCAAAGGGTTTGAAGAGAATATTTTACCAACTCTTCGGAGAAAAAGGAGAAAAGGATGTAAGAAAGATACATTAATAAATAAAGAGCAGTAAGTTAATAATGATTCTGAAGGGTCTGAGCCATTGAGCTCAATTTAAAAATTCATACTTGGAAAGAAATAAAGGAATAAAAAGCTTTGGATTATTTAGCAATACTCAGGCAGACCTTGGAAAAGTACTCATTAAATAAAAAGAAAATATGGTGAATATCTCTTACTAAAGAAAACATATTAACTTAAAAACATTAACAACTGGTCTTAGGTCTCTCTCTCTCTCTCTCTCTCTCTCTCTCTCTCTCTTAAATATTTTATAAATTGATACCCTCTATTCTTGCCTCATTGTTTGGCTCTTAGTTTTGATCCTTAGGCTGTTTCTTTTCAAATGAGATTTCCACTCCTCTGAGTCAGAGATTACAATGTACTCCCCAGACAAGTGATTTCTTTTTCTGTTAGTCACCTCAGCAGCTGCCTCTCCCAATAAAAAAATATCAGAGATCCTCTCTCTGATTCTCTGTTTGTTCAGGCCTGGCACTGCCTTCAGGCACCAGATACAGGCAAATGTAACACTAAGCTCTGTAGAGCTCTGACATGATATATACATACATACAATAATCTTGACTTAGTAATTTTCTTTCCAGTAATCTTATTTGCAAGAGCTTTACATTTTATAAAGCAAATAACATCTCTTCCAGTCTTCATTCTATTTTCCACTTTGAATTTGAAATTAAAATAAAACAAAACTTAGAGGAAAAGGTGAAATAATCATAGTCTCTTCAACTAATATTCTCAGGTTCACAGAATAAGTTCTTTCAGCTCTTGTTCTCATCCCTGGTGAGACGACAACTGTCAACTTTAACATATATGACTCCTGCCAATGCTGAATCTCAACGAGATTTTTTTTACTATAAGATCCATTTTTAAATCATTTAAAAAGATATTTCATTATAAAATGTGATGGGAAAAATTTTAATTTATGATCATTCATATTTACTTAATCTAACCTGCTAAGAAGTACCCAAAATAGTTTTCCTGAATCAAAGTGACTCTTGGGTCATTTTTATATACATCACAATAGAGAGTAATAAGCAAAAGTTGTGAAGTCAGAAAGGTCAATAGAAGTTACACTGGAAAAAACAGAGAGCCTCTGAAAAAGAACAGAGACTTTCTGGTAAATATCAGCTACAGGACAAGTGTAGATGTCAAGTACTGGCTTGTGTCCCCCAAAATCCGATGTTGAAGTCCAATTCACCTAGTACCTCAGAATGTGACCATATTTTAGAGATTTGGTCTTTAAAGTGGTAATTAAATTAAAATATAATAATTAGGGTGGTCCCTAATCCAATATAATGGGTGTCCTGATAAGAAGAGATTAGGACATAGACCCCCAATAGGTGATTTGGACAAATGAAGAAACATAGGAGATAGTCACCTACACACCCAGAAGAGAAGCCTCAGAAGAAACCAACCCTGCGAACACCTTGACTTACAGCTTCCAGAATTGTGAGAAGATAAATTTCTGTTGTTTAAGCCACCCAGTTTGTGGTACTTTGTTATGCTGATGCTAGCAAACTAAAGCAAAAGTAAAATTCAAGATGGCCTGATAAAGGAGGGGAGCTTGGGGTAATCTGGAAAGAGGAAAGACTGAAACTTTAGGGACAGCTGCCTTGTGGTTTAGATCTTAGGAAAGAGTTCAAAAATGAAGATGGTGAAACACTTTGACATGTATTAAGTATGCCATCCCTATCATCCCTATTGACTTTCCTTCCTTCCTTCCTTCCTTCCTTCCTTCCTTCCTTCCTTCCTTTTCTTTCTTTCCTTCCTTCTCCTTCCTTCCTTCTCTCTCTCTCTCTCTCTCTCTCTTTCTCTCTCTCTCTCTTTCTCTCTCTCTCTCTCTCTCTTTCATCTTTCTTTCCTTCTTTTGAGAAGCTGCAGCAAATATTTACTTTTAATTATTTTAAATTATTTTTGTATAATGAATAAATGTTCTTTGTATTGCTACAGATATTAGAAAAGCCATCAAGTGCTTGATTTTACATGTATTATTAATACTTATGTGAACGGGGAAAAAAGGCCACATGCTAACCTGACTAGCTCTGGAAAGGCCTGCATGATGGTTTTGCAAACTCAAAGACCTAAAGTAACCACAAAGGATGGTCTGAAATGAAAACTTTAACTAAACGCAGTTTATAGTGGGTAGTCATGTCCTAGGCCAGTATCTTCCCTGATAAAGGTCAATCTTTACCTTAACTGGGCCTATTGTCTCTTTGCATCTAAGATAACATCCTTGTGAAATGTCAGGGTAACTTGTAACTTCCCTTTTACTGGACCCCTCAGGGTACAACCAAATGAGACTGGGTACCAGGACAGAGACCGTAAATTCCTTCATTGTTATTATGTTAATTGCTGACCATTAATTATCCTGTACCTACCTGGGTAAAAGAAGTATTTGTCTATCATTTTACTTTGTATCCAATCCCAGAGGTCCCCCCACTTTTGCTTTCTCCCCCCTCCCTAATCTATCACCAATAGATTTCATGCAACCCACTTATGTCTCTTCCTTTGATTGTAATGTATAAAACAAAATGAAAAACTGCCATTCTCTGGAGCATTATCTCAATATGTTGAGATTCTGCTTCCCAGCAATTGTTGACAGTTTGGCTCAAATAAACTCACAAAAATTCTTTACAGGTTTGAATATTTTATGTTTACACTTATTAGCTATGGAGTGCTTACTGTGCGATAAAAGCTTTAAACTCCTATAATCCCAGGTCAATAGATGTGAAATAACTTGTCCAAGTTAACCCCAAATTTTAATTCCAGAGCTGGAATTGAACCCAGATTAACCTGATTACAACAATCTAGTTCCTTCTAGATTATACCTTGCTGTTTCTAAGAACAGGACCTGCGAAAGCATTTGGTGGCTGTGGGTAGACTGTTGTTGCCTTGCCATGATCCTCCTTTACTGGAGGTTGCCCATGTCCCAGTTTCTGCTGTTGGTTGCTAACAGCTGAATTCCATTCTTTCCGCAGCTCTCCCTCAGGTTGTGGCAGGCAGTTTGCTTCAGGGTAAGATGGCTCTGAGGACATTCCTGTACTCAAGCCCCTCGTGGTTTTAGACTGAAGCTGGGCTTTATCTGCACGCACATGTTTGTGGCCTCTTCTCCTCTCCTATTTTTCTCACTCTCTTATATGTTTCATCTGAGAACAGGACAGCAGCTCCCCGCCTTATCCATGGCTTCTTTTACCAGCTGTTTAGTTACCTGCCATCATTTTTAGTCCAGGAATATTAAGTGGAAAAGTCCAAAAATAAACAATGCACAATTTTTAAATAGTGCGCCATTCTGAATAGCAAGATGAAATTCCAAGTGTTTCACTCCATCCAATCCAAGACATTTGTCCAGTGTCTCTCTCCACGCTGTAGACCCTCCTTGCCTTTAGTCACTTAGTAGTCCACTAGGTTATCAGATCAACTGTTGCAGTATCACAGTGCTTATGTTCAAGGAACCCTTCTTTTACTTAATAATATCTCATTCATTACAAGAAGAAGCATGAGTACAGTACAATAATATGTTTTTATAGAAAGAGATGACACTTTTATGACAGGAAATTGTTATTCTATTTTATTATTAGACTAGAGGTCTGGTGCACAACATTTGTACACTGGGCAGGGCGGGGGGAATCCCTTAGCCCAGCTTGTGCCTCTCACGGGAAGACCACACAGAGTGTGGAGAACGACACTCTGTTTCACGAAATTCAAACTCCGCAACCTGCTGCCACTGGGAAGTCGGGCTCGTGCTCAGGTGCTCTTGGCTTTGCCTGGATTGGTTGCTCCAGGGACGGCTTCTGGGCCCCATCTTAACCATGTCCAGGCACACACAGGAGCCACCTTCCTGAGACAGAGCTTGTCTTGGAACAGGGAACTGCTTCCAGAAAGCATCAGAAGAGTTCCCTGGTCTCATCCCCACCACTCACCACAATCTGCCTTGTGACCACTTAGCAGCTTTAGCAGACCCAAGCATGGCCCTACCCACGAAAGGGAGGGCAGGCACAAAACATGGATGCCAACCAAAATTACAATGCACAAACCTAAACTCTCCACCCCTTCCCCATACCCACCTCCACCACAAATATTCTTGATTTAAGGCTCTTTTGGGACCACATCAAAGCTTTCTGAGGGGAGGTGCCCTGAATTGCTTACGGGCTGTGTCACTTCTCTAAGGACTGCAGAGTCACCTAGTGGGCCCTCACTGCTGCCAGCAGCACAGGAGCAGGGCAGGAGGAGGAAGGCTGATTGTATGGGACCCGCCCCATTTCCAGAGGCTTGAACTCTAAAAGGCTGATTCTACCCCTTAAGGGGGAGGTCCATGATTTATTTGTTTTGGGAGTGGGGGATTTTGGGAACCCTGAGTCTGGATTTCCATGTGCTAGCCAAGGACGAGATTGTTTGGGGGACCAGGTGCCTGGGCTCAGGGCAGGCTTTGGCCTTGGCCACAGCAACAGCACTCTGGCCAGTCTGCACGTTTATGCCTGAGAGTGGGAAGCATGGGAAGCACGACACAGCCTGGCGAAGGGAGCCATAGATCAAGTTAAACACAATCCCATGGGGAGAGCATGCTGACCACCCATCTCCAGCCCCTCCCCTCTCACTTGCCTCAGAACAACATACACCTTCCTTCCACTGTTCCAACTGTGGGAGCAGGCCTAAGCCCAGGTGGACATCCCCCAAGGGGTCCCTAGCACTGCTGTGGAGGCAGGAGAGGTTCCCACCACTGCCGCTGTGCTCACCAGATAGGAACCCGGCTTCTGGCTGAGCAGCCCTCCCCCTGTGGGAGCGCACTAACCACTAGGGGTCAGCTCCTGCATTGAGCGTCTGCTCCTTGGTCGTCAGTGAATGTCATACTAACTGGTCGTTCCACCATTTGGTCAATTTGCATAGTAGGGTTTTATTATATAGGATATTATTGTTAATCTTTACTGTACCTGATTTACAAATAACAAGATTATTATGAGAATTTGAGAAAATGTATTACAAATGCTTGGCTCTATAAAAGTAATTTGTACTGGACCAGCTAGTATCGAGTTGGAGGACCTTGAATGACTACCAACAGTTTTAAATTGTTTTCTTAATATGGGTTAGGTACAGATTGCACTGGACTTGGGGTAACAAGAAAGAAAGGAGCAAGAGATATGAAGGATAGTTAAGAGGTTATTCCAATAAATTGTGAATTGATGGGTAGATGAGCCAAGGGAACATAAGGCAATGATGTAAAACTATTAAGACCAAAACATAAAAATGACTAGATTTTCAGAATTGCCCAACTTAACAGTTTACCATGATCATTTTATTTTTCAAATTGTCTATTTAATTGAATAAAAATGGGTTCTAAAAAATGTGGACATTTTCCTCAGAATAACAAAATGATATACTGCAAAATACATTAAAATTAAGAAGTTTGATCATCATCAGTAAAATCTTCCTTTATATATAATCACTCATTTTGTACAATTTATATTTCTGTTAGTTGAGTATAATGTAAAATATGGATTTTTATTTCAAATGGTGATCATTTAAGAATAGTCCTAGTTTGGGGTGTGTACTTAGATAAAATGTCATATGCAGTAATGATAATAGTTGAGGCAATATTATAAAATTAAGTAGATAATCTATTTTCAAATATTTTAGCACAGTAATAACTGTATAAAAACTAAATATTCCTCAAATGTAGAAATGAATTTCTAAGATTAGCAATAGAAATTAGAAAAAGTGAAATTAAACTTAATATCTGAAAAACATTGTCATTGATTTATTTAATAGGCTTCACAGAGATATAATTTTACCTGTATTTACTAGATCATTTGCATTTGTTAAAATACAAATAAAATACAGTAGAAAATTCTTATAGTTTTTCATGGGTTTATGACTTACTATAAAAATAATAGTAATAAGTATTTTCCTTGAACTCATTAATAAAGAAGGATAAAAAGAAAAAAAATCTCTGAATTACAGAACACAACTGTTTCCACAAATACCTTTTTAAATTACTACTCTCTTAGCAAGGTATCTTTTGGTTGCAAAAGAGGAAAAACAAAAGCTTGAGGTAACTTAAAAAAGAATGCCAAGAAATCAAAGGAAACATTTAAAAAAAAGGTTTCAGAATGAGCAGAAACTTGGGCAGTTTTGTAGTTTGTGAGGCTATGCTATTATGTCACTCAGCTTTCACCTTTAACATGCTGTACCTATGTGCTTTGATGTGTGGGAAGTAATTAAATTGGCCCAATTTATGTCAGAGGTCAACTTTAGTTCAATCAGCTGTGGCAAAGTCAGGGTCCTGTCATTGAGGGATTCATCTGCCTTTCTCATAGAACTCCAATAGGTGAATTAGACATTTGCTAAATCCAATAAATTAATCAACTGCCACTTGATCTTTAAACACAGTTAGCCTTAAAAATATCTTAATCTTACAATTCCTGGTTCTGCCAGCAGCACATCAGTCTCAAATCTGAATATCTTGAGTTCTGGGTAAAGATTAACTTTTTAGCCAAGAATCACTTTGAGTGGCCTCTGTTTGGTAAAAGAAACAAGACATAGTACAATGCTTTGTACTAAAAACCTGTTGTTTGTGTGTTTCAGTTACTGGAACTATTTAAAAAATATTTTTTCATGTAATCTCAATATCAAATCCAAATTTAAAC
The DNA here is from genome assembly GCF_000327345.1 of Myotis davidii. Classification (NCBI taxonomy): domain Eukaryota; kingdom Metazoa; phylum Chordata; class Mammalia; order Chiroptera; family Vespertilionidae; genus Myotis; species Myotis davidii. The sequence continues at coordinate 442,819 of NW_006282208.1, forward strand.
AACCAATTGAAATGGAATTGCTTTGATTGAAGTAAGGGACAATACTATGGTAAACCCCAAAATTCCTTTCCAGAGACCCATATCACTGAGGAAGACAATCTGAAAATCACTAATGTAGTAAAATAAAAAGTACAGGATTTCCAATCAAAGGATCAGTTTTATAAAATGCTAAAGTTGGGATATACTAACCTGAAGACAGGCTAAATCACTTAAATTCTCCATATATACATTTCTTCAGCTGAAAATTGTAGATAATACCAGTGTCATCTAAGTCACAAGTGTGATGTACTAAATAAAGTGAGTCACTCACAGGGATCTACTAGTATGTGATGGTCTACACTGGGTAATGATGTCACGTAGCAATACCTGGCTTCTTCCCCTAGCGATGATTAGCCTCCTTGCAGTTTCTTCAGCCCGGGAACACGACTTGCTTTATAGCCAGGTGGAAGCACTTTACACTGAAACCAAATGTCTGTGAAGCATTTTCCCATGCCTCATCTCATTTGATCCTCACAGAAGTCCTGGAGTAGGTAGATAGGAGACTCGGTGGAATCCTATTTTCTTTTCATTAGCCAGAAAACGGAGATTTAGAAAGTGTAGAAACTTGAACCAACTGAAAAGAAGTAAGAAATGGTAGACCTTGAAAATGACTTCAGGTTTTCTCATTGTGCAGAATATACTCAAACACTGCTGCAGTTAAATATTTTACCCTCTGTTTTCCCAATAATCTGCTTCGTGTTGATATTTACTGCTGTGTTGCTGACAAGTACCTGAAAGAGAAGTTGGGGTGCTTCACTGGGCTGGAGAAAGTTTAGCTACATCTGAAAGCAGGTCTAATTAAGCAAGTTTATTCTATATCTATAAAAGGCTAAGTTGACTCGTGCATAAGCAATACATATAAAACTCTCGCTGGCACCAATCACATGCGTGTGTTTCCATCTGTCACTGTCGATGGTGAATTTGGTTGACTCTTCTATTATAAAGAAAGGGCAAATAGCAATATTAAAATATTTCTTCTTATTTTTTTTAAACTATATTTTATTGATATTTCTTCTAATGAATTTCCTTTCAATGTACACGAATCTATTCATTGGGCCACTAGTTTCCTAATAAAAAATCAGGTATTCAATTATTTTGATATTACGTAGTTTACTTTAAAAGGACTAGTAATTATTTATCTCGTTCTGTGGCCCTAGAAGCGTAGGGAGAATGAGCTTGAGCAGAGAGAAAGGATGCTCAGTCACTGATTTGACCCCATGGCAGGAACTGTGCCATCTGAATGTCAATGACAAACTCAGTCTTCCGCTAAGTCTCCTCTGAGGGCTGTCCATGGGGATAGAGAAGTGTACGCGGGAGAGATGGAGACCGAGGAGACAAAAGCCCCCTCTTGGTAATATTCACAGAGAATGATGATAAACCAGGGAATGAGTGGCAGACAAAACTGCTCAGGTTGAGGCGTACATTTTCACTCTGTTTTCGATGCTGGTACTCTGACAATGTATTTTAAGCTCAGCATTTGCTTTTTAAAATTTCTTAATTCACACTTAATTGTGAAAAGCCATTCTTCTCAAGCCTGAAGCTTTTTCATAGTAATGTGTGCTTAGATCAGAAGCTACTCGGGCCCTAGCACATTTGGCTGGAGTACTCTGTTTTTAAGGCTGTATTGTGTTTGTTAATACAATGGTTATGGCATAGATTTTTGCACTTAGAATCTGCGTGAGAATGTGGGGCTGTTCTTGCAAATCTTGGCTCCATCAGCAAATACATTAAAATAAACTGGAGGCTTGAAATAGAAATATCCTCCTTCCAAGTGTTTCATTTGGAGAATGGCATCCTGTTTTCTTCAGAATATTATGGGTAATTCTGCATATGAATGAATTTGGGAATAGAAAAGGTCCCGCAAATGAAATACACAAAATAACTTCTAGAATTTCAGGCTTCTGTAATAAAAAGAAGTGATATGTTCCCTTCAAAGTGTGAGGGGAAAAATTAAACCTGAAAGAGTTAATAAAGTTTTAGGATTTTATAACAATTTGTGCATTAGTATGGTAAGCTAAATTCTCCCTATAAGAGAATATAGTGTACCTTCTGTACAACTTTCCATTTATCTTGAAAGAAAACTTTTGGTACAGTTTGGCTAAAGAAGTCAGACCATCTTTCATAATATAGTCAAAGGTATATTTAAAAAATGACTGGGTCCAGTCATCATTCATCTGGAAATTCTTCAATCAGGCTCCCATTTGAGCCTAGAAAGGCTTTAACCTAAAACCAAAATAATTATTGTCAAAGTTATAGAAAGACTTAGTTATCAGTAAAATCCCATTACTATTAAAAAAAAGAGTACATGGCATGATACATTAAATTAAAAAATAAATTTTAACTCATAATCTTAAATATATACAGGGTATGACAAAAGTAGGTTTACAGTTATTCAGAGTACCTTCATGGGGGAAGTGGTGGGAGCGGGCTGGAAGAGGTTAATGGGAGAAAAAGGAGGACCTATGTAATACTTTAAACAATAAAGATTTTTAAAAGAAAATAATACAATAATTAAAAAATAATAATACAAGAATAAACTTAGTTTTACATACAATTGTAAACCCACTTCTGCCCACCCTGTCTTCCATTACATCACTACTGAAACTGATCCAGCCGTTGCAGTAATCTTGGCCCGTGTCTATCCCTAGTGCCTTTATGTTAGATTTTATTTCTGTTCTATATTTAAAGGAATTGAGAATTTAGCTGAATCCCTGTCTCGAGTAAAGAGAAAATTAGGAGGGCTCTTTTATATCTTTTCATTACCTGGAATAAAAAACAAACAAACTTTTTTCAGGGTTAACATCCTTTTAGGAAGTAGTGTGACAACTTACACTGGAAATGCCATAGCAATTTTTGCATCGAGCTGATAATGATAAAAAATACATTTATTTGGAACAAATTGAGTCTGTAAGACCACAAGTTTATGTGAAATTTGTGTCAAATATTGGCCAGATGATTATTCAAAGTTTTCCTTTTTTTGAACATAGTTAAACTACATTTTTCTAGTCCTTTTGATTATAGGTAGAGTCATATGACTGGTTGACACCATTGACATGTGAGCAGAAGCCACGCGTCATTTCCTGTGTAAGGCAATTCAAAGTTCCACAATCTCTTTCTTCTCCTTTTGGTTGATCAGATGTGTATTTAAAGCTCCATGTTAGAGATGGTTACCCTTCAGTTAGACAAGCTCTCTGAATTTTTTCACACATCAGAACCGTTTCTTCCCATTCCTATAATGTACTTCTACATGAGTGAGCAATAAACCTCTATCTTGTTTATACTCCCAGATTTCAAGTTTGTTTATCACACAGCTAACATTACTTACCCCAACTAATACATATTCAGAAAGAGATAATAAAGAATAATCAAAAGTACTTGTGATACAGAAGCAGGTTGTAAAAACATATAGATTGTAGTAGGCAGGAACTAGTAAACACTGGGAACTGACTATAATGCTGGGTATTTCAGAAGCAATCACAACTAGTCCAAGAAAAAGGAATTTGATAAGTAATAGCAATAGATGCAGATTATCCTCGGATCCAACTGTTAATCAGCATTGGTTGTCACAAGCAACAAACAAATAGAAAACCAAATATAAAATATTGTGATCAAAGTGTTTCCTTAGATCAAAAAGGAGACCTGATAGGGGAAGACCTCATCTAGGAGATGAATTTTCTAAATGATAATATTAATTATCATAAAATACTAATGAGTCATGCATACAATTTTAGTAGTGCTGGCAGAACAGGTAAAATGTTATTGATATTTGGGCAATGGATTTTATAATACTTGTTAAAAAGTTTTTTCAAATGAATGGTTCATAGTATTTTAAGACTCAAACTAGGCTTCAAAAATAAAGCATATAAATGATTAAGCAAAAAACTAATTAATAAATTTAACAAATATTTGCTTATTGAGCACTCACTAATTTTCAGACCCTGTTCTATATGTTTGGGTACGTTTTAATAAGTTTAACTGTTAGTAAGAATTATAGCTTGGTGGCAAGTGTCTTGGGTTTGAATCACCAAAGGAAAATAATTCTAATACTGTATTTTGAGCAAGATTCAATACATAGATAATGCAGATCCTTGGTTAGTTTGATTTGGTATTCTTTACCTTCATCTCTAGTAAGAATATTATAACCCCTTATAAAATATCAAACTTATATTATTAGAACCATAAAAGATATCAAAACAATTAAAGCTATAAACAAAATTATGAACAAAATATTAGCTATAATGGAGACATATACTTCCCATGATGATTTTATATGTGATATAATATTTTAAATCTTTTTGGATTAATTGTTATTGCAATATATTTTTTCTGCTGTTTAGGATGTTTGAAATGTTTATAGGTACTCATAATAAAAATTTTGCATTTGATTTTAATTGTCTAGGGATTTTTAATCAATCAAATCCATAGGTAATGCTTACATATTTAAGAAAATTTGGGTTTCAATGTTTCATTCATTCGGTCTGAACTCCAGGGAGATCTTTCAGTATGACTCTGGATTTGCTTTTTCAACTTTGCCATCTGAAAAGTACTGAGTTAAGGTAAATGTAGAATGTTGGTTGGTTCGTGCTGTATCAAGCAGATTGTACACAGGTATCAGAGGTGCTCACTGTTAAACCTCTGATTGGTGGGCTTTAGGTGTACTCAATTGGCATGTTCTTAAGAATGACTGCTGGAATGTATAATGTTGGGTGAGGAATAAGGGCGCCACCCTTAAACTGGATGGTCCACACAAGCTTCCAGTTCATCTCTTTCAGGGAATGCTCCTCCTGAGGCAGAGGGCCAGGAATTTGCATTAAGATGTTGTGAGAACCTGAATGTAATTGCTGTCTGGCTGAATACTATACTACTTTGTGTATTTTGAATTTTGGTAAAATGGGCACATTTTGTTTCCTTCAAATTTTCTTTCTAATTCCCAAACCAGCACAAATTGAAATTCAGTAAGTGGCTGTATAACACACAGGGTTTGTATTTAATGTACATAACAAATGAAAACACATTTTGTGTGAGTATTTGTTTCCTTATGAAAAGCAATCATTGGACATTTACAAATCCAGGTATAACTGGATGCGATTTTCCCAATTAAAAATCATCTCGAGGGTTCTATTATTCTTGAGAAGGTTAGAAATGAGGTACAAAGTTCATTTATTCCCATTAACTCTCAGCCCGTGACTGACTGGAAACTAATCTATTTTGTTTGCACTTATCATTAAAATTCCTCTGCCTCTACCCTCCCCTTTTTCTTTTCTCCTTCTTTTCCTCTATCTCTTGTTCTTTTTCTCCCTGCCTGGTGTTTTCCTCAATATCTTTTTTTTTTCCCCTGTCTGTCTCTCTGACCAGGCCACTAGAAATAGGGGATTTAGTTGGACATTTTGTCAATTTTGTATAGTTATTGACAACCTATTCTTATATTCTTACTGGTAAATGCTAATTGACTGTATTTCACTCTACAGAGAAAAGATAGTTCTATAGGATGGGAAAATCTACCTCCACAATAGTTTACACATAGTCCTCTAAATTACTTTTATAATTTAAATTCTATCTATTGCAAAAATAGGATTTGAGCTAGCTTGAGCTTCTATAATCATAATAATAACATGTACAATGTTTAGAGGAGAGAGGTTATTATAGACTTTTTTGTCTAATATGTTTTTAATTGATCAATATATTGTTTCCTTATACATCAAAGTGAAAAAGGATATAATCTTATTGCGTGTTTAAAAAAGGGAACTATATATCCTTTTATTAGGAGAGGAAAAATAACTTTGCTACCGTTCAATTTTAGAAGTATCATGTATATTTTTATATAAGGGCATGCCTATGCAATCTTTTTCATTACTCATTTTATACTGAGTTAAATGAATATTAAAATACACTCCAGAAAAATGTCAGGGTATTAAAATAAGGTGGCTCAGTTATATAAGTATATAGAGGCAATATATACTTATCCCTTTCCCTTATCTTTCACCAATGATGTTTATGTTAGTTGGTATTTGGCAAGAGTTGCTTAGAACAAACTCATAATTGGTGTTTTGTTTAACATTAATATTCTCAGTGACTTGCATATATTATTTGAATTCCTATTTTATAAGAACACTTGAAATAAAATAGCTATTAACTCCTTTCATATAAATGAGGAAATTGAGGCATAGCATTTTAAGTAACTTGCCTAAAACAACATAAACATGAAGGGCTCGGCCTCAGGCAGCCTGGCTCTAGCAATTTTACCGTAGGTTATGAGGTTATCATGAATCTTTAGGATCTGGGTAAATGTATGTTCTGTTTCCTGATAGATGGGTGATCCCAGTGCTTTCACAGAGACAAAGCAAATAGAGCCATAAAAGCATGAGACTACATTTGTTTCCAGGAATTGTCATCACCTCTGAACATGCAGAGCTGTTTTAAGGAGGCCTATAGACTAGGCCAAAGCTGTCTTTAGAAATATCTTTATATTTATTGAGATAATTGGTTGAAACCCTCAATTTTCATGTCACAGATTGAATAGATAATTTAGTATTTAAAATGCTAAAGCTAGTTATTAGGCATTAGCTAATTTAATTAAAATAGAAATTTGTTAAGCATACAAACTTAGGGCCTGTCATTCAATGTTAGCTGTAAGGAGTTCAACCCCCATTCTAAGGTTATTAAGTAATTGACCTATCTGAATGAAATTATTTAGCATAGTCCTTTCCAAGACTGCAGTCAAAATTATTATGTGGAGTTTTGGTACAAGTGATAATGATAGGTTGTTTTTCCATTTTCATTTTTTTTTTGCAAGCAATTACTTTAACCAATTTATTAAACTGTCTGTAATCACTGGACTACAAAAAAGAAATAATTTTAGTCTTCTTTGATCACTGCCTCTTATAATGCTGATGAATTTCCTTTTTTTTTTCTTCATTCCCAAATGAAACTTTGGAAAAATCCCATAGATTTTAAAATCTCTTTCAGTTTTCCTAAACTTCAGTCTAGTCTAGCCTATTTAAAAATTCCAATCCATAGTCAGTTTAACGCTTTGTGACCTCCTCCTTCCTTAACTGTACTTGTTTAGACTTGTGCTCATGAGAAGACAGAGAGAAGCTAGGTAGCCAGGAATTGGGACCATGGGGGCCGGGAAATAGACAGAGATCCCAACTAGGCAGAGTTACTGAGACACCCCAACTGAGAGGGAGGAGGGAAAAGGGCATGTGTGGGAGACAGGAGCTTTAAAATATATGGATATTACTAAGGCAGGCAGCTTGCATATAACCAATCACAAGACAGTGAGGTGTATAACCAATCCCAATAATGTTATTAAAGCAAATTTCTTTGAAAAGACCAATCAGGAACTAATAAGCACATATACCAAAAAGTGCATATGCTTCCCTTTTTTCTTCTCTCTCCCCTGGCCCAGCACACAATGGATACCTGACGTTCCTGTTGTCGGGAGCACCTCCCCCATCACCCTCGTGGCTTATGGCCATGTGGGCCTCCGCACAGGGACTCATAGACTTTCACCAGCTTGGGTGCTGAACTGCTTCCGACTGTAACTTGAAAAGGAAGCTCTGGACACTGGGCTGCTTCTGAACCCCAGCTGCACCTTTTCCAGAACTGGCTTCTCTCAATAAACTTTGGTTCCATTAATCATTTTTGTCTGAGACTAATTTTGGTTTCATTCATATGACCTAGAGTCCAAAAAAGTCCTCCCCCTGAGACAGTTAAATGCCTTCCTTTTTTTCCTCTTATAATTTGCTCCTCCAGCAGATTGGGGTATGAGACAGGAGAGAGAATTTTTCACTAATAATGGCTGCCTGACAACACACTGGAGGGCAGGTTTCTAAATGCTTAGCTGCATGTGTGATTCTGATGGGAGGACCACAGGGAACCTCCAACTGCACAGTTCATTGTCTCAGAAAATTGTCTGTGATCAGCCTGCACTCTGGCCAATCCACTCCCCACTACCACAGTACCTCATACTTGACCCAAAGAACACTCATATGTATTTGTCTTACCAATGTGTGCACTGCAGCCTGTTCTGTGGACACTTCTCTGACCTACTGTGTTTCTGAAAGTCTCAAATAAGCATAATGAGCACAGAGGCAAAGCACAATCTACTATATAAAAAGATAACCATCTATCTATCTATATATATATATATAAAAGCCAAAGCAATCGAATGACTGAATGACTGGTCGACTGGTTGCTATGATGTGCATTGACCACCAGAAGGCAGATGCTCAACGTAGGCGCTGCCCCTGGTGATCAGTGTGCTCCTACAGCCAACCTCCCGCAGCCAGCAGGCCAACCTCCCACCGTCCCTCCCGCTGGTGGCCGGCCAACCTCCTGTGGCCCCTCCCCCTGGCCGGTTGGCCCCCCAATTGGCCTCAATCACTGGCCAGGCTGAGGGACCCCACCTGTGCATGAATTCATGCACCCGGCCACTAGTGAAAGAAATAAACTGTCAGTCTCCCTTTTGTTTATCCACCCCACCCCATTCCCTTTGAGTGATTCTCCTGGAATCCCTTTATTTCCTTGAAGAGAGCTCCTGTGTGTGTGTGTGTGTGTGTGTGTGTGTGTGTATGAATCCTCACCAGAAGCCATTTTTTCCATGTGTTTTTAGAGAGAGTGGAAGGGAGGATAGAGAGGTAGAGAGAAAGAGGCTTCGATGTGAGAGAGACACATCAATTGGTTGGCTCCTGCATGCACCTCGACTGGGGCCAGGGATCAAACCTGCAACCCAGGTATGTGCCTTTGAATTGGAATTGAACCCAGACTTTTTGGTGTGAGTGCTGATGCTCTAACTACTTAGTACACCAGCCAGGGCTTGAAGGGAGCCCCTTTACCTGAGTCAAATTTGGAAAGGGAAAAAGTATTAATCACTACCTCCTGCTTAGCTAACATCTTATCATAGTTGTGAACATATATGTGAAAGGAAGATAAAAGGGAGGAGAAGGTTGGACTAGTTTGAATTTAGCTGCTTGCCCCACTACAGCATTTACTATTACTAACTGATTGATATTTGATATATTTTAATCTCATAGTATAAAAATGCAACAAATTTTTGTACATTAAGTTTTTCATTCTGTAATTTTACTGAATTCACTTATTCTAACATTTTATTTAAGTCTTTAGGATTTTTTATATATGACATCATATTATATGTAAACAGAGACTATTTTACTCCTTCCCTTCCAATTTGATGTCTTTTTATTTTCTTTCCTAATTGCTTTGGCTAGGACTTCTAGTATTATGTTGAATTGAAGTGGTAAGAGTGGCATCCTGGTCTTGTTCCTGATCTTAGAGAAAAAGTTTTCAGCTTTTCACCATTGAGAATAATGATAGTTGTGTTCTTGTCATATATGGTCTTAATTATGTTGAAATGCATTCCATTTATAACTAATTTGTTCAAAGTTTTTTTTATATTATGAAAGGGTTTTGTATTCTGTCAAATGTTTTTTCTGTATCTTTTGAGATGCTTATATAACGTTCATCCTTCATTTTGTTAATGTGGTGTATCACTGTTATTCATTCATGAATTTTGAATCATCCCTGCATTCCAGGGAAAAAATCCTACTAACTCATGGGGTATGATCTTTTTAATGTGCTGTTGAATTCAGTTTGCTAATATTTGGTTGAGGTTTTTTTATATCTTAGTTCATCAGGGATATTGGCCTGTAAATTTCTCTTCTTGTAGTGTCCTTGTCAGGTTTTGGTATGAGACCAATGTTGGCCTAGTATAATGAGTTTGGATGTGTTCCCTACTCTTCAATTTTTTGGAAGAGTTTGAGAAGAATTTGCATTAATTCTTCTTTTAATATCTGATATAATAAAGAGATAATATGCAAATTGACCTTCACACCCTCACACAAGATGGCTGCTCCCATGTGGTCACAAGATGACCACCACAAGATGACCAGCAGGGAAGGGGAGTTGGGGGTGATTGGGCCGGCAGGGGAGTAGTTAAGCATAGATCAGGCTGGTAGGAGAGTGGTTTGGGGGTGATCAGGCTGGCAAGCAGAAGCGGTTAGGGGCAATCACACAGGCAGGCAGGTGAGCAGTTCACTAGGGACAGATGCTCAGAGCAGGAGCTTCCCCCTGGTGGTCAGTTCACTCCCACAGCGGGAGAGCTGCTCAGCCAGAAGCTGGGCCTAAACCGGCAGTCACACACCCCCTGAGAGCTCCCAGACTGCAAGAGGGCACAGGCTGGGCTGAGGGGCCTCCCCCACCCCAAGTGCATGGATTTTGTGCACCAGGCCTCTAGTGTTCTAATATTAGCCCACATGAAAGAGCATCACACAATTTTATATTAATGTGGAACTTAACTCTTCATGTTCGCATCAGTCAATAAGGAAAAGGAAGCACATCTCCTTTTCCCCCCTCTTTGCTATCTGACTTTATTTATTTATTTTTAAATCTATTTTTTATTTTTGATAGTATTACAGATATCTCCCATTTACCCTCCTTCTCCTCAACCTCTACCCACTCCCTACCCCTCCCATGTCTTCACTACCCTATTGAACGGTTCTATGGTCTATGTCTATAGGTATATAAATTCTTTGGTTTATCTCTTCTTGTCCCCCCAACCCTACATCCAGGTATATCAGTCTGTTCCATGTCTCCATTCTTCACGTCTTATTTAGTTGGTCAATTCATTTTGTTCATTAGATTCCATAAATAAGTGAGATCATGTTATATTTGTCTTTCTCAGATTGGCCTATTTCACTTAGCATAATATTTTCCACATCTATCCATGATGTCCCAAAGGGTAAGAGATCCCTTGTTTTACAGATGAATAGTATTCCATTGTGTAAATGTCTCACAGTTTTGTTATCCATTCATCTACTGATGGGCACTTAGATTATTTCCAAATCTTAGCTATTATAAATTGTGCTGCTATGAACATAGGGGTGCATATATTCTTTCTGATTGGTGTTTCTGATTTATTGGGATATTTTCCTAGAAGTGGGATTACTGGATCAAATGGGAGTTCCATTTTTAATTTTTTGAGGAAACTCCATACTGTTTTCCACAGTGGCTGCACCAGTCTGCATTCCCACTAGCAGTGTACAAGGGTTCCCTTTTCTCCACATCCTCACCAACACTTGTCGTTTGTTGATTTGTTGATGGTAGACATTCTGACAGGTGTGAGGTGGTACCTCACTGTCATTTTAATTTTTATCTCTTGGATGATTAGTAACTTTGAGCATTTTTTCATATGCCTCTTGGCCTTCTGTATGTGCACTTTTGAAAAATTCTTTCAAAAAGTATCTATTTAGGTGCGTTGCCCATTTTTTTATTGGGTTGTTTATCTTCCTTTTGTTAAGCTGTATGAGTTCCCTATAAATTTTGGAGATTAAATTCTTATCAGATATAACATTGGCAAATATGTTCTCCCATCAAGGGGGCTCTCTTGTTATTTTCTTAATGCAGAAGCTTTTCATTTTGATGTAGTCCTATTTGTTTATTTTCTCTTTAGTTTCCATTGCCCTAGGAGACGTATTGGTAAACATATTGCTACTGATATGTCTGATATTTTGCTGCCTATGGATTCTTCTAAGATTTTTGTGGTTTTCTGTCTTGCATTTAAGTATTTTATCCATTTTATGCTTATTTTTGTGTATCTTATAAGTTGGTGGTCTAGTTTCATCTTTTTGCATGTGTCTGTTCAGTTTTCCAAGCACTATTTGTTGAAGAGACTATCTTTACTGCATTGCATGTTATTGTCTCTTTTGCCAAATATTAATTGACTGTAATTGTGTAGGTAAATTTTTGGGGTCTCTGTTCTGATCCATTGGTCTATATGCCTGTTCTTTTGCCCAAACCAGGCTGTTTTGGTTATAGTAGTTTTGTAGTATAGTTTGATATTCCATATTATTATCCCTCTTACTTTGTTCTTCTCCCTCAAGATTGCTGCAGCTTTTCAGGGTCTTTTATGGTCCCATATAAGTTTTTGGAGTATTTGTTCTATCTCTGTGAAGTATTCCATTGGTATTTTAATAGGGATTGCATTGAATCTGTAGATTGCTTTGGTTAGTATAAAGATTTTAATGATGCTAATTCTTCCAATCCATGAACATGGTATATGCTTCCATTTCTCTGTATCTTCCTCTATTTCTTTTCCTAACGCCATATAGTTTTCCAAATTCAGGTCTTTTACCTCCTTGGTTAAGATTATTTCTAGATATCTTATTTTTTCTTGTTCTTGCATGGAAAATGGTATTGCTTTTTTAGTTTCTCTTCTGAGAGCTTATTATTGGTGTATAAAAATGCCATTGATTTATGGATGCTGATTTTGTATCCTGCTGCCTTGCTGAATTCATTTATTAAGTCTAGTAGTTTTCTGCTGGAGTCTTTAGGTTTTTCTATGTATAATACCATGTCATCTGCAAACAATGACAGTTTACTTTCTCCTTTCCAACTTGGATACCTTTTATCTCTACTTCTTGTCTGATTGCTGTGGCAAGGATTTCCAGTACTATTTTGAATAAGAATGATGAAAGTGGACATCTTTGTCTTGTTCTTGCTCTTCAGGGAAACACTTTTAGTTTTTGCCCATAGAGTATTATGTTGGCTGTAGATGTGTCATATATGGTCTTTATTATATTAAGGTATGATCCTTCAATCCCCACTTTACTGAGAATTTTTATCAATAAAGGGTGCTGGATTTTGTCAAATGCTTTTTCTGCATGTATTGATATAATTATTTTATTTTTGTCTCTCAATTTGTGTGATGTATTCATGTCCCACAGGTTTTGAGTGGTTGTGTGTTCATTTTCATTTGTTTCTAGGAAGTTTTGAATTTCTTGCTTGATCTCGTTGGTAACCCGTTCATCTACACTAATAAAAGACAAAGATGCTAATTGACTGTACCTTTGCCAGGCCCACCAGCCAATCAGAGTGACTCTATGCAAATTAACCCAATCAAGATGGTGGTTAATTTGCATATACTGGCTGGGACAAAGACTGAGACAATGTAGAAAGAAGTGAAGTAGAGGCAGCGGAGACAGGAACAGAGCCAAGGCAGCAGAGGCAGGAGGGAAACAAGCGGGCAGCAGAGGTGGGAGGGAAACAAGCCTGGCGGTGGAGGCAGGAGGGAAACAAGCCGGGCATTCCCTTCTCTGCTTCGCTCCAGCCACAGGAAGCCCTATTCTTGCAGGAATCTTCCTGCGATGGGCCTCTAGTTGTTCAATAACATGCTATTTAATATTCATGTATTTGAGTCTTTCTGAGTTTTTTTATTGTAGTTGATTTTTTTTTATTGATTTTTTTACAGAGAGGAAGGGAGAGAGATAGAGAGTTGGAAACATCGATGAGAGAGAAACATCGATCAGTTGCCTCCTGCACACTCCCCACTGGGGATGTGCCCGCAACCCAGGTACATGCCCCCGACCGGAATCGAACCCGGAACCCTTCAGTCCGCAGGCCGACGCTCTATCCACTGAGCCAAACCGGTCTTGGCTGTAGTTGATTTTTAACTTCATGTCATTGTGATCAGGGAAGATGGTTGGTATAACAGCAATCTTCTTGAATTTATGCCCTAACATGTGGTCTATTTTGAGAATGTTCCATGAGCACTTGAGAAGAATGTATATTCTGTTGCTTTGGGGTCAAATGTTCTGTAAATATCAGTTATATACATCTGATCTAGTGTGTCATTTAAGGCCTCTGTTTACTTGTTAATTTTTTTGTCTGGAATATCATTGCAGTGATGCAATGGGGTGTTACTTACTATGACTGTATTGCTGTCAATATCTCTCTTAATGTCCATCAAGAGTTTTTTATGTACTTGGTTGCTCCTATATTGGGTGCATATATGATTACAAGGGTTATATTTTCTTATTGATAGGTATTCATTTATTGCCATTGCTATTTTCTTTATGCATTTGATCCTCTGTCTCCTTTTCTTGTTCTTCAAGCAATCCCCTTAACATTTCTTGCATTGTTGGTTTGGTGGTAATTTTTTTGTCTGGAATATCATTGCAGTGATGCAATGGGGTGTTACTTACTATGACTGTATTGCTGTCAATATCTCTCTTAATGTCCATCAAGAGTTTTTTTATGTACTTGGTTGCTCCTATATTGGGTGCATATATGATTACAAGGGTTATATTTTCTTATTGATAGGTATTTGTTTATTGCCATTGTTATTTTCTTTATGCGTATGATCCTCTCTCTCCTTTTCTTGTTCTTCAAGCAATCCCTTTAACATTTCTTGGATTGTTGGTTTGGTGGTAATATACTCCTTAATTTTTTTTTATGCCTGGAAAGTTTTTTATTTCACCTTCAATTTTAAATGATAGATTTGCTGGGTACATTAGTCTTAGATTTAGGCCCTTGTTTTTCATTACTTTGAGTACCTCATGCCACTCCCTTCTGACCTAAAGTGTTTTTATTGAAAAGTTAGCTAGTTGAAATTTTAGTGGGAAATCCTTTGTAGGTAATTTTCTTTCTCTCTTTTGCTGCCTTTAAGAGTCTTTATTTGTCTTTAACATTTGCCATTTTAATTCTGATGTGTCTAGATGTGAGTCTTTTTGAGTTCACCTTGATTGGAACTCAATCACATTTTCCTTCACCAGGTTGGGGAAATTTTCCGTCATTATTTCTTCAAACAGGTTCTCTGTTCCTTGTTCACCCTCTTCTCCTTCTGGTATTTCTATAATGCAGATGTTGTTACATTACATGTTGTTTCAAAGTTCCCTTAAACTATCTTCCTGCTTTTTAATTCTTTTTTCTATTTGCTGCTCTAATTGGGTATTTAGTTCTATCTTGTCTTCCAATTCATTGATTTGATCTTTTGCTTCATCCAATCTACTTTTAATACCTTCCAGTGTGTACTTGATGTCAGATGTGTCATTCTTCATTTCTGTCTGGTTCATGTTCATGGCCTTGATTTCCTTTTTTATGCTGTTGTCATTTGCACTATATTTCTTATCCATGTTTATAACCATTGCTTTGAAATCTATGTCTGATAGGTTGCTTGCCTCCATCTCATTTAGTTCTTTTTCTGGAGATTCTTTTCTCTTATTTGGGGGTTGTTTCTTTGTCTCCCCATTCTAACTGTCTCTTGTATTTGCTTCTATGTGTTAGATAGAACTGTTATGCCTCCCAGTCTTTGTGGGATGGTCTTATGTAGAAAGTGTATTGAGGGGTGTAGTGGTGCAGTCTCTGTTCACCTGAGCTGGATGCTCTGTGAATGCTCCTTGCTCTTGTTATTTGGGCATTCTTGTTGTAATTGGGACTTGATTGTTGATGTCCAGTGAGCTTCAACCCCAATGTCCTAGTGCCAGCTGTTATACAGGTTCTTGGAGTCCACTATTTGTGGGGCTTGCTGGATTTGGTCTGATGTTGTTGAATCTGGACCCTTGGTATGTCTATCCTAGGCCTCCTGTGAGCTTCTCTAGTGCATATTAATGTAAATTAATATTGCACTTTCACAGGCAGTGTCTGTGGTGGGGACTCAAAAGCTGATTAGGCAATCTCTATACAGTCTGCACTTCCTATCCTTGGTTATCAGGGTTCTCTCCTGATAGTCTTCAGCTGATTCTATATCTCTTTTTTGATTGGTAGTTGACTATAATACAGTTTTGCTTCTATAACATTTTATTTTCCTTCTAAATTATCTATGAAGATTCCCAAAAGTCAAACACTCAGAATTATTCTTTCATTGACTGGCTTATTTCACTTAGTCCAAATTTTCAACAAAATCGCCATCTCACACAATTGAAAGTTGCAATCTGGAACTGAGGTAGATTTGTTATTAATTAATTAATTAATTTAATTTAATTTTTTAGCATCACCATTCCCCCCCCATATGCTCTGTTCTTCCACCTTTACCCCCCCACAATCAATGTAGAGTTGTCAATTCCAAAATATTGATTGCTACTAGACATAATATATAACTGGAATGTGCCTAGCCCTCTTCTGCCCTTATATTATACAGCAGCAGTACACCCATATCCTAAACAATTTCTTCTCTTTTGTACTTATTAAGATTCACCATGCAAGGATACCAAGGCCTAAATTGCCAACCAAATTGCTTATAGAGAGAGGTGCCTAGAAAAAAATCACTGTTCTGTCCCCTCCATTAGAAGTGTCCAAATTGTAATGGGGGTGCACAAAGTGGCAAGTGGTAGCAGTAATTGATGGTTAAACTCTTTCCTAAGGCTATTAACAATTAAGATGATAAAGCCTCATAAGCAGCATTAAGGATATCATTTTATATTATGGCAAGAGGGTGAGCATCCAACACAGTTAAAATATGTACCTCAATTTAATAACTTAGTAAAATTAGGCACCATGATAATTCAACCCTAATTTACAAAATTTGAAACTGGAATTGCATTTACCAGGAACTATTTCCTCTTTACTCTTATTCATATAACAACATCAGAATACTGTATATAAAGTTAAATCAATAACCTGATATATGAGTCATTTTGCTTGCCTGATGTTCCTGACAATTTAATCTAAGGCTATGACTCTTGGTTAAATTGCGGTATTATCCTACATTGTTTGCAGCTATTTTCTCATGCAAGTAAAGTGAAAATTTTTTTAAAAAATCTATCTATCATCTATCTATCTAGATATACAGATATAGTAGTGTGATAGTTTTACTAAATATTTTTAACCCCTAGCCAGTCTAAGAAATGAGATTTTCAGAATAGCCTTGAGGAGAAAATAAAGCATAGCATTTTGAACAAATATTAAATAACCTAAAATGTCTATGATTTAGAGAAATAGTTGCTCTTCTTGATAATCCTCCAAAAACACCTTTAGATAGATTCTATATTTAAATTGATCAAATTTGGGTCATATTAAGTAAAAGTTGATTTTATATGTGTATTTTCATTGCTTAGGGTTATAAAACTGCAATTAAATGCTTTGAGAGAAACTCATTAGGAAAATAATTTTAGATCTTTCAACCCAGAGATATTTTTTCATCAATAGAAAGTTTTGGTCTCCAAATTCCTTTCTTTAAATATATTGTATTAATTATATATATTGTTGTATTAATTGTATTTCAATTGTTTGATTCAATTGCTTTTTAATTTCACTAATTATATTGTATTTCTGTTGATGCAAAAATTAATATTATATTAATTATACATCAATTATAAAATTGAGATACAATTAATATTCCAGCCAATATCTATTTTATGAAATCTAGTTTATTCTTGTCAAGTTATCTACACCAATAAAAGAGAAACATGCAAATTGGTGTCACTCCACTATGCCTACCAGCCAATCAGGGTGAGTATGCAAATTAACCCAACAAAGATGGCTGTTAATTTGCATATGCAGGAATGGAGCGAAGACTGAAAATGACTGAAGACTGAAGACAACTGAAGACTGAAGACGACTGAAGACGACTGAAGACTGAAGCGGCTTGGCTTCTCTGCTGCGGCTGGACCAAAGGCCTGGGTCCAAGCTGTATCCTTTTTTTTTCTTGCTTTACTTCATGAGCTAGGACCTCCAAAATAATGTGAATTGAATGCTGCGGCTGGACCAAAGGCCTGGGTCCCGGGTTCCAGAGGAAAACCGGTGCCGGCAGCCAGGAGAAGGAAGGCCTATTGTGCAAATCTTCATGCAATGGGCCTCTAGTACATAAGATATTTCAAAATAATAAAGTATACTTGGAATTTACTTGTTGATATTTTCTGGTTTTTAATAACTGATCTATAAACACTTTATGAAGAAATTGGAGGTATTATTAGTCACCTTAAAAAGAAAGAATGTAGGAATTCCAAATGCTAGCTAAGGGGTAGAGAAAGCTGAGTTCAGCCTATCTTAACCCAATTTCTGTGATTGGTGAGGAAGCCTTTCTTAAAAGTACACTTAGAGTAGGGTGGTTGTTGCAATGGGTGCACATGTGCTTGATTTTTCCTTTTTAATTTAACTTAATGATCTTAATTCACTATATATATAAGAGGCCCGGTGCACAAAAATTTGTCCCCCCGGTGGGGGGGGGGGGAATTCTCTCAGCCCGGCCTGTGCCCTCTTGCAATCTGGGACCCCTTGGAGGATGTCCAACTGGAGTGGAGGCGGGAAAGGCTCCCACCACCACCGCTGCGCTTGCCAGGCAGGAGCCCAGCTTCTGGCTGAGCGGCACTCCCCTTGTGGGAGTGCACTGACCACCAGGGGCAGACGCTCAACACAGGAGCTGCCCCTGGTGGTATAGTCAGACATACCTCTGGAAGCCCAGCAGCCCTCAGGAGATGTCCACTTGCCAGTGGGGAGCAGGCCTAAACTGCAGTCAGACATCCTTAGTGCTGCTGAGGAGGCTGGAGAGGCTCTCACCACCACCGCTGTATTGGCAGCCATCAGCCTTGGTTGTGGCTAAGCAGAGCTCCCCCTGTGGGAGCACACTGACCACCAGAGGCCAGCTCCTGCATTGAGCGTCTGCCCCCTAGTGGTCAGTGTGTCATAGTGACCAGTCATTCCCAGTCATTCTGCTGTTAGGGTCAATTTGCATATTACCCTTTTATTATATAGGATAGAGGCCTGGTGCATGGGTGTGGGTCAGTTTGTTTGCCCTGAAGGGTATCCCGGGTCAGGGTTGGGGTCCCACTGGGATGCCTGGCCAGCCTGGGTGAGGGGATGATGGGTGTTTGCAGGCTGGTCAACCCCCCCACAGTGGGGACCCTCATCCCATGGAGCTTTGGCCAGCCTGCATGAGGGGCTGATGGCTGTTTTCAGGCTGGCCACACCCTCTTTAGGGTGGGGGGGGTCCCCACTGGGGTCCCTCACCAGTCTGGGTGAAGGGCTTAGGGCCATTTTAGGCTGGCCATGCCCCCCAGCGACAGAAACTCCAAGCCTCTCCTTTTTTTGTTTTTCTTTTTTTTATTTTGGGATTTATTTACCTTCTGTAACTGAAACTTTGTAACTGTGGGAGGAGCTCAGAGTCGGCCAGGGCAGGAGGGAGGGAAGCCTCCTGTTCTCTCCAGCTCCATGGCCACGGCCGGCTGAAAGCAGATACCTGGGGTGGCCACCAAGCCTCTTGCTTTCTCCAGCTCCGTGGCTGCCAGAAGCCATCTTGGTTTGGTTAATTTGCATATAGTCGCTCTGATTGGCTGGTGGGCGTGGCTTAAGGAATAGCAAAGGTACGGTCAATTTGCATGTTTGTCTTTTATTAGTGTAGATATATATCCAGATATTTATGTGTGAATATATATATACGTGTGTGTGTGTGTATATATATATACCCAATTATATATACTAACACTCAAGGAAAGCATTTTTTTTAATGTGCCTCAGGCATGAAACAGCTCTGGCCACCGACACAGACATCAAGCTAGGATGAACTAAGGACTGTACATCTGCTTTGCCCCTGACTGATATAAGAACAACACCACCAATCAGGTGTCTCCTTGCCCATGGCCAGGGGGTAGGTAAGCATTTTTTAAATAATTAAAATAAAAATAAGGGTGAAGTTTTAACTTTTAATAAAATAAAAGCAACTTTTCCATTATTAAGATATAACATGACTAATATTTATTGATCTGATCCCATGACTAATAATTAGAAATAAAATAATTTTTAAATGCTTTCATGCTATTGCTGTATTAATGTACTAATATTTAAGATTTAAGTTGGGAAAACAAAGAAGGCTTGGAGAAAGTGCTAGTGATCTTCGTTACAGTGTCTATAGAGGCCATCTAAAGGCATAAAGCCTGAAGAAGTTGAGATGATGGCACATAAGTATAGTTGGATATTATTTTGCACTAAATATATGTGTGAGGGTTTCTCTGTCTGTCTTTTTAGGGAGAAAACCCCCAATATTCACTATCACTACTTAAAATGCTCATGTCTGCAAAGAGGAGAATAGCACTTTGAGTCTTTTAAGGGGTCAATGGAGGTTATATTTTGTAGTGAGAATTCTAGATATTATCTTTTTCTTCAGTGCCACTAGAAGAGAAATTCCCTTTTTTCCAAGAAAAAAAATTTTTTTTAAATATATTTTATTGATTTTTTAGAGTGGAAGAGAGATAGAGAGTTAGAAACATCGATCAGCTGCTTCCTGCACATCTCCTACTGGGGATATGCCTGCAACCCAGGTACATGCCCTTGACCGGAATCAAATCTGGGACCTTCTAGTCCGCAGGCTGACACTCTATCCACTGAGCCAAACCGGTTTCGGTAGATGAAAAATTTTTTAACAGTTATTGTAAAAATATAATTTTGTCATCATATATTTTATGTTTTCTATAGTTTTCCAATTGTACTTTTAATCACTTAAATTTAGATTGAAGATGATTAACTCTAGATTTAACATCTTTATTACAATAATTTTAACTTACATAAAATCATAAAAATTATAAAATATATAATATATGACGAATTTAGATTATATAGTGATTTTTTAAAAATATATTTTATTGACTTTTTACAGAGAGGAAGGGAGAGAGATAGAGAGCTAGAAACATCGATGAGAGAGAAACATCGATCAGCTGCCTCCCGCACATCTCCTACTGGGGATGTGCCCACAACCCAGGTACATGCCCTTGACTGGAATCGAACCTGGGACCTTTCAGTCCACAGGCCGACGCTCTATCCACTGAGCCAAACCGGTTTCGGCGATTATATAGTGATTTAAGCAATACAGAAAGCCTGCATTATTTTGAGCTGGATACTATCAAAAGGTTGAATAGGTGTGTCATCTCTTCTTTTTCCTAAGGTATTTGAAGACCTGAGTAATTGGTTTAATTGCAAAAAGAACAGCAGTAGTTTTATAGATTGCGAAATTGAGGTCCAACAGTGTCAAGACAGGAGGTCATAGAAGAAATCAATGGATCAGAAAGGACAGTAACTTAGAAATTTCTCTTACGCTTATAATCTCACTATTACTCAATGAAAATATGTTGAAAAATGAGGTTAAAAGCTAAAATTAAGCCCTAGCTAGTTTGGCTCAGTGGATAGAGTGTCGGCCTGTGGACTGAAAGGTCCTGGGTTTAATTCTGGTCAAGAGCATATATACCTTGGTTGCAGGAGGCAACCAATCAATGTGTTTCTCTCACATTGGTATTTCTCTCTGTCTTTCCCTCTCTCTCCCACTCTCTCTCTCTCTTTAAAAAAAAAAAAAATCAGTAGAAAATGTACCCTGCGTGAGGATTTAAAGCTGAAAGTTAAAAGAAAAAAGCTGAAAGTTGTCTGGTGAGTTAAAATTGTGCGAATGGTCAATATATAAAATCTTAGGAATGTACTTCTATGTCTTTCTTTTTTAATTTAGCAGTTTCTCCTGAAGATATATTTTTATTTAGTTTCTATTTGACAATTTTCCATTTTACTCAATTGTTTAAAGTAGCCATAGGCTCATGGATATCTTTGAGTTGGATTTATGAAAAAGACAATAAACTATAGGAAATCAATTATCATAAATCAGGAAAACAGGCCAATAAGTAGATCTTGATATCATATTTTTTTTCAATTGGGATGACATAATTGGCATTTTGTATTTTAAAGATAAACAATAAACTGTTTTATCTTACACAATTGCAAATCTCCAAGTTAGAATATAATATAGAGTCCTTTAGCTACCAAATAGAGATGTTTGGTGAAGGGAGGCAGGGAGGTTTGAGGGCAAGCATCTTGATATTTGAGCAGTTGGTTTATACATTTTGTTTCCTAGGACACTTATATTAAACTTTGAGATTGCAAAAATAAATCTCTTGCAAAGATACTTCTACCTGTGAATGGTTTATTTCAGCATTTTATGTTGAAGTTTTTGGAAATTCTCAGAAAAATGATTAGATTACTAATTTGCCTGCTCTTTAGTGAAGTTCACCCTGATACCAGACATCAAAGCAAACATCCAAACTTGAAATGAGAACGGAATAACAATACTGGGTCCTAGAGGTTGGGGAGTAATGTCTTCACATTCCTGAATGTTTACTTTGTAATCTTGAGGGGTAAATTTGAAGAGAAGTAAAATTGGCAATAAATATAGTAAGCATCTTCAACTTAATTATTTTAGAAGTATGCTAACAATCTAAAGGGAAACATTGTTTGCCTTAAAAAATATAACTCAGAATACTGAGAGTAGGGAATAAAAACATAAATAGATTCTGTTTAATATCAACTGTTGTCTATAAGATATTAAGGAAAGGACATTCTCTTTCTCTGCAAAGACTTTAAATAGATAAATGATATAATTAGAAATGTCTGTTGGGGCATGAAAAATACAGCCTAAAATCCCAGTGCACTCAGTATAATATGACCTTATATGTGAGTAGGCAGACTTGTGGGGAGAAGTATGCCAACCTGTGGCCCTACCCTGAATGAGATATTGGATGGAAAATTAGGTGAGGTCAAAAACTGGAACATGAATAATTATGTGTATAGGTAAACAGCAGCTTGTGCATTGGGGAACTTCTGGGTTCTATAAACCTCTTGTTTCTCTCACTGGCATGAAGGCTGATGAACTTATAACTTTTACTGTTAGAGTCATATTGCTCTGTCTGCTACCTTTGTGCATCCCTGCCATGGCAGCATGAATGCTGGAAGGCATCGGGGTTCATGCCTTATGGTGAGTGTGCTTGTAGTTTGAATGAGACTGTAGCACTCAATACTGTTCCCTATGGGCTCTGAGGAGGGAGACCAGGGAGGGTGAAGAGAAATATCTATAGTTGAAAAAATTTACTCAAATGAGAGGATGCGATATAACATTTGTAAACATGCAAGAAATAAAAAAGACGTTATGTTTCTTATAATCCATCCTTTTCAGAAAAGTTTTGAGAATATGCAAGGGAGAAACAAAAAAAGAGATTACATCCATGAAACACGAGAGTCTCCAAGGTGAATTTTGGAAGGGATTCTCAATACTTAAAGCTGAACAGGAGAAATTAGAATAGGAAGATAGCTATGGAAAATTGGTGTTCTAGGCCAAAAAAACCCACATTTTGATATGCCTAGGCATTTGCAACTATTATTATTTTGACAGATCTGGTAGAGCACATTACAAAGTAGCTACAGAGCCCTGGCTTGTGTAGCTTAGTTGTTTGGAGCATTGTCCAGTGTACTGGAGAGTCCTGGGTTGGATTCTCAGTCAGGGCACATACCTGGGTTGCAGGCTCCATCCTGGTTGGAGTGCGTTCAGGAGGCAACCATCCAAAATATTTTTCTCACGTTGATCTCTCTGTCTCTGTCTGTCTTTCTTTTTTTCTCCCTTTCTCCTTCTCTAAAATTAAAAGAAAATCAAACACAGAGCTAGATAACCAAAACTAGTAATTTTAATCCAGAGAAAAAGTTTTACAGAAATAGATACTTAATTCTAGTAATTATGTAGTCAACTAGAGGCCCAGTGCATGAATTCTTGCATGGGTGGGGTCCAGCCAGCCTGGCCCCAATCTGGGCTCGATTAGGGCCAGGCTGGCTTGGGGGAGGGGCTGCGGGCAATTGGCTGGTGGGCCCCACCTCGAATTAGGGTGTGGGGGGCCAAATGGGGGTCAGTGTGGGGCCTGATTGGGTGCTAGCGGCCTGGGGGAGAGGCCACGGGTGGTTGGCTGGCCAGCCTTGCCCCTGATCAGAGTGGGGAGCCAATTGGGGGTGGAGATGTCTGGGGGGGGGGGCCATGGCCTATCGGGTGTCTTCACTTCAGATCTGTTACCCACAATGAAGGGATTCTCCCCTTATCCAATGCTTCTATGCTGATGCTTTTTGGAATTGTTTTAGCCACTTGGCTGTCCAGCCCTGTCCCCTATTGGGGTAAGGGTGATCAGGGGCTGGGCCAAACAGGGGGAGGGGCCTTGGGAGGTTGGCTGGCCACCCCAACCCCTGATCAGGCTGTTTCGATGGCCTCAGTGGGCATCATAGCAACTGGTCATTCCAGTCTATGGCATTCCAGTCGCTGGCTTTTTATATATAGAGATATAGAATGCAAACATACAACAATTTCAATATTGATAGCTTGGGTAGGGGTAAAGGGTTTGGGATATAGGGTTGAACAGAGTATTCCAAAGGCCTAAATACCTCATACTAAAATATCAATCAATACTCTAGGAATTTATGCATCTGTAATAATAAAAGTATAATATGCTAATTAGACAGGATGTCCTTCCTTCCAGACAAAGCCACAACAGGCGGGGGCCGAGGCAGAGTTGGCACTCTGGACTCTGTGCCAATGCACAAGTTTCATGGCTGTGAACCAGACCAGCTAAGGCAATAACTTAGGACATTTACAGTGCCCTTCTGGTCTTTCCCATATCTCATGGGTTGCTATCATTTAGTGCCTAATGTCCAAGATTTAAAAACAAAACAAAACACCTTTTTCTACATTTTGTTCTGATTTTTATGTTTTTCGATGACAGAACAAATCCTTTCTTTGTTATTTTCTCTTGGCCAAAAGTTAAAGTTCCCTAATCAGCTGATTTGGAACTTCTAAATTACATAGGGACATATTGCCTTGAGATGACCTTTGTATAATAATTATTGGGGAGGGGGTTCATCCATTCAATCATTTATCAAATAATACGAGATGGTAAATGACATAGTTTTATATAGTGTTCCTTTAAATTCTGATATGTATACCTGAATGACTATTCCTGATACATCTGCCACAATTGTTTATTAAGAATATTTGTCTTTGGTTGCCATACATTTTGTGAGATTTCCTGACCAATAATAGCATTTAGTGTTAAGTAGCTAGGAAACAAATAAACAAACAAAAAATTACTGGCAGATTTCTCTTTAAATGAGCCAATACCCTGTAGGTCTGGTGTTGGATGCTGCCTCCAATGCTGTAGTATCAATCAATCTAGGAATTTATGCATCTGTAATAATAAAAGTATAATATGCTAATTCGAATAAAAGCATAATATGCTAATTAGACCAGACATCCTTCTGGACGTCCTTCCAGATGACCTTCTGGACAAAGCTGGGGCTGCGAGGGCTGAGCCCCTTGCACGAATTTTGTGCATCGGGCCTTTAGTATAAAAATAAATGTATAAGCCTATTACTTAAAAATATGGAGATTAATGGCAGAAGACATATGCAAGAGTACTGAAAGTTACTGACTGTATGAAGTGAAATTAGGGGATAAAAAAGGGTAAAGAAGAATATTGTTATTTTTGAAGCATCCTTTAACATCATTCAATTTAAAAAACATGTGTTTGCTTTATAATATTAAAAAATAAAACATTAACAATCTACATGCTTTAAGGATGCATTTATTTCAGATTGCTTTCTAATGTATCCAATTCAATTCTAATAGCACAATTATGAAGTGTGATATTCCAGAGCATCTCTTCTAATCTGGAGTTTTCAGAGAGTAATTTGAGCCACAGAGAGATTAAACAATTTGCCTAGGGTTACATGTTTATAAGTATAACCTGGGTCTTGTTCTATTTCTATACATTGCTGCTAATTAAAATTTTGCTTGCTAGTTTAATATGCATTATACACAAAGGCATATTTTACTGGAAATGTCTAATGACAATGTTTTATCTCCATTGTGCAAGTGCTGTATAATACAAGATGTCAAAACGGATGAAAAAATTTATCCACTTAGAAATTCTTATTTAACTTGTCAAAAACACTGGGGCCTGAGTGGAACTAATCTAATTCAATTAATTTGTAAGTAGTGTTTATATCCATTTCCAACTGTGGACAAATTGTTTTTAACACTGAGCTGTAGGAATGTGTTTTATGGCGAGTTACAGAGTAAAAGAAAATGAGCTGCCCCCACGGGGCTGTCTGAGTACACGATAGATGCCTCTTGTTCGGCAATGTTAATGTCAAAGCTGCTCTGGACACCTGCATTGTGTTGTCACCAAGCTCAGCAATTCCAAGGACCCAGCTTCTTGGATTCAGAGAAACTATGGGAATGAGTGGGCTTAAAAAACAAAAGACAACTTAGTTTCTTGGATCATATATCCAATTGTGTTTCAGTCCTTTTGCTCAAGTTTGATTGACAGTGACAAATTGTGGGATATGGAGCTAATGGCTACTGCATATGTTCAATATGTGAAAGCAAGAGAGGATTTTTCTTTTTTACGGAGGAGCAGAACCAAGGAGATAGAAAGCAAAAGGAGTAAATTTAGTTGATCTCTCCTCTCTGTTTTGGCTGCTGTGAGTTTTATTACCTCCTGTCTGATGAAAAATACAGTTTTACCGACCACAGAAAAGATGTGCTGTGAAAGACACACTTTTTCAAGAGCTGACTTAAACATAAATATCAGAGACCAAAAAATATAGCATATGAATATATATAAAGGTGTGGTTGTGGAATTAGTTACTAAACTAATGGTGCTGGATAGCTCTTCTATTTTGGTCCTGTGTAGAGCTCCTTTTTCTTTATATTGGAAATTTGCTGATTCTCTTCTAAGAAGCCAGTTCCAAATCAGTTTATATTTTTTTTCAGGTAAGTCCTTGAATAAGAGTAATGTCATAATTGTAAAGAACTCTGTCTTTTTGCAATTGCTTAAAGTTCAGATATTGATACACAGAAACTTTATCAACTTGTATTTGAGTAGCTAGTTTTCTAGTTTTTATTTTTATTGAGATTTTTTGAGGCACTGGAGACATGGCTCCTACTCCGTGTGCAAATGTTTCTGATAATAAATTCTCTTTTATTGACATAGGAAAATCTCAGAGTTATTTCTTCAAATCATATATTCCAATCATACCTTGCTTTTTTGGAAAGTATTGGATGAAGTGGCAGTAGCGGTGAGTAAATATAATGGAGATTAATTCTTTAGCCATTTCATCATATTTATGTTTTTGTGTTTGTTTTTAATATACATAAGAGGAAAAGTCATTGAATCCCTTTCAAAGTTTGGCCAAAAATTTTCTTAAGACTTTCATCTAGTCAACTTTTCCAAACATCTAAGCTAATAATTTCAATGATGAATTTTGGCAATTCTTTGTTAAATAATTTCTCCGAACAATAGTTGAGCAAAGACAATATACTGGTTTGAGTGCTTGGGGCTGGCTATAAGCGGTGAACAAGGTAGTCAAATGAGACAATAGGCAATTAAAAATTAAAAAATAATAAGAAAACTGACTGATAATTGATTATTTTAATTATGGTTTTAAGGAAATACAAGATTCTGAAATGTCCTGTAATTATTAATTAACACATTTCTACTAGCAATGTGACAAGCAAGTTATACCTTCTTTGTTAATTGTCCTTGGTAGTATTTTCTAGGGTAGCCTACAAAATACCACAAGCTTGGTGACTTAAAATAATAGACATTTATTATCTTCAGTTCTGGAGGCTAGAAGTCTACAGTCAAGCTGTCAGCAAGGCCACACTTCCTCTGAAAGCTCCTTCCTAGCTTCTGCTGGTTGCTGGTAATCCTTGGCATGCCTGTTTTCACATGTTCTTCGTGCGTGCGTGCGTGTGTGTGTGTGTGCATGTGCGCGCGCGCGCACGCGTGTGTGTGTGTGTATCTGTGGCTCTGTGTCTTTACATGACCTTTTTTTTTTGAGTTTTTTTTTTTAATTTTATTTTTTATTACAAAGGGTATTACATATGTGTCCATTTTTTCCCCCCACCCAAGACAGTCCCCTAGCCTCCCCTATCCCCCAGTGTCTTTACATGACCTTTTTATAAAGGACATCTACCTTGCATTTAGGGTCACCTATAATCCAGTAATGACCTCATCTTAACTATTATATCTGCAATATTCCTTTTCCCAATTAAGGTCGCATTCTGAAGTTCTAGTTGGACATGGATTTTTGTGGGACACTATTCAATCCAGTATAACATTATTTATAGCTTAGAGTACTAAATAGGTGCTTTATTTTAGTAGAAATTGTAATTTGTTAGAAAAATAAACAAAAACTTGGAATCAGGAAGACCTAAGTTCAAATTTCTTCATTCCCTTTTGACCTTGAGCCAATTAATGTTCCACTGTCCTTTGTAAAATCTAGATAATAGGCATCTTAAGGTGATGTCAGATAATCTGATTTATTTAAAGCCAAGACAGGTCAAATAGATATTATCTCCTTCCTCTCAATATCAGTTTTTTTTAAAAATAATTAAATTTATTTGGATTATATCTATACTAATAAAAGGGTAATATGCTGATTAGACCAGACATTTTCTGGACATCCTTCTGGACAAAGCCACAGTGGCAGGGGCCGAAGCGTAGGTAGTTAGGGGGTGATCAGGCTGGCAGGGGAGCAATTAAGGGGTAACCAGGCCAGCAGGGGACCAGTTAGGGGGTGATTAGGCTGGCAAGCAGAGGCAGTTAGGGACAATGAGGCAGACAGGCAGGCAAGCAGTTAGGAGTCAGCAGTTCTGGATTGTGAGAGGGATGCCTGACTGCTGGTTTATTCCCAATTCCTGAGACTAAACTGGCAGTTGGACATCCCCCAATGGGGTCCCAGATTGGAGAGGTTGCAGGCTGGGCTGAGGGGGTGCCCCCCCTCCCCGTGCACGAATTTCATGCACTGGGCCTCTAGTCCTATATAATAAAAGGCTGATACGCAAATAAACCAGTGGAATGACCAGTTGCTCTGAAGCACAGTGACCACCAGGGGGCAGACGCTCAATGCAGGAGCTGCCCCTGGTGGTCAGTGTGCTCCCACAGGGGGAGTGTTGCTCAGCTAGAAGCCGGGCTCATGCTAGCGAGAGCAGCAGCGGTGGCAGGAGCCTCTCCTGCCTCCATGCAGTGCTAAGGGAGCGGGTCTAAGCTGTCAGTCCGATATCCCCCGCGTGCTCCCAGACTGCAAGAGGGCACAGGCCAGGCTGAGGGGACCCTCCCCACCCCCTGTATGAATCTCATGCATTGGGCCTCTAGTTGGTTAATTAAATTATATAGGTTTTAAGTGTACAAGTCTAGAAAACACCATCTGTAGATTGCATTGTGTGTCTACCACTTAAAGTCAAATCTCCTTCCATCACCATATAGTTTATTTCTTTTACCCTTTACTACCTCCCTCACCCCTATCCCTCTGTTATCTGTGTCCATAAGTTTTGGCTTGTTCACTTGTTGCTTTCAGTTTTATATCCCCCATACGAATAAAATTATAATCAAGACAACATGGTATCGGCAGAAAAACAGACATACAGACGAGGGGAACAGATCTGAGAGCTCAGAAATAAACCCATATAAATATAGGCAAATAACTTTTGACAATGGAGCAAAAAACACAAAATGGAAAAAAGAAAGGCTCTTTAAAAAATGGTGTTGAAAAGAATTGGAAAGCCACATGCAAAAGAATGAAATGATTATTTGTAACCATACACAAAAAATAATTCAAAATGGATTAAAGGCCTAATAATAAGACTTGAAATAACAAATTACATAGAAGAAAACATAGGTACTAAATTTATAGACCTTGGTCTTAGAAAGGGTTTCGTGTATTTGACCTCAAAAGCAAGGGGAAGTAAAAAGAAAAAATAAATAAATGAATGGGACAATATCAAACCTAAAAGCTTCTAAACAGCAAAAGAAACCATTAACAAATCAAAAGGTAGCCAACCTAATGGAAGAAGATATTTACAAACACCTCTGATAAGGGGTTAATATCTAAAATATATAATGAACTCATACAACTCAATGACAACAACAACAACAAAACAATACAATTAAAAAATGGGCAGAGGATTTGAACAGACACTTCTCTTAATATCTGTATTTTTAAAGGAAGATAGACTATAACAACTTGAGTCTTAAATAAGTGATTCTTAGTTAAGCTGGAGAAGATAATGTAACATTATAAAGTTACTTGGGCTGGAGAAGGTAATATAACATGATAAAGGTATTTGGACTGAGTTCATATGTTAAGAAAATGTGAAATCCTATGT
>NW_006282208.1:472724-481715 GCF_000327345.1 Myotis davidii
TGTGTCAGAGGTGACACGCGAACTCATTTTTTTGGTTGATTTTTCTTTGTTAAATGGCATTTAAATATATAAAAAAAATATCAAAAATATAATTTTTTGTTTTACTATGGTTGCAAATATCAAAAAATTTCTGTATGTGACACGGCACCAGAGTTCAGTTAGGGTTTTTCGAAATGCTGACACGCCGAGCTCAAAAGGTTCGCCATCACTGCTAAGCACCGGCCTATGAGTTGACATTGCCAGGCGTCCACTAAACCTCCCCATGGCTGAAATTTTTACCTCACCCTCTAGAGGTGAATCAAACATCAAGAATGCAATTAATATTCATTTTCTAGCTGTCTGGAATGAAGATGTGCGTGATATGGAAAGAGATTTTTAGATAGGTTTCCAGTGCTTTGTTGATGGATGACACCATTGCGTGAAGGTCGCCTTGCAGTAATGTTCTACTCGACTAAACCTGCCTTGCCTCTGACTTGGGCCCGTTGTTACCCCATGCGCTTTCTTTCTCTAATTTTTTGTTGAGCACATCCTGACCAAAATGCCCCTGTCCATCTAAGTCAGCCTCCATCTCTGCACTGATGAGAATTCTCTACCTAGGTGCCTCCTCTCGCCCCTTTACTCAGACCCAGTTTAGCTCTCTGATGCCATGTTGTTGAATTTGACACCTTTGATTCTGACCATGTTCCTGTCTTTCAATCCTGGTAATGTAGTATCCAGACTCAGCAAGGAATTACTTTTCCCTTTGTATGTCTTTAGACATTCCAACAGCTAAATTATCAAATTGATTTATACTTTTGTGTATGTCTATATGTGATTTTTAAAATAGAGGCTTGATGCACTTAGTAAAATTTTTTTCTTCAATATTATTATCTTTACTTTTTAAATTTCTATAAACTTGACTTTATTCCCTAATTTCTGTTTTTCAAGTCTTATGAGATATACATATATTTGTTGCCATCTGGGGCAACATAAAGGTGATATAGAGAGGTGAGAGTCATGAATATAACTTTCCAATTACTAAAATTTTTTACTGGGGTGATGGTGAACTACATGACAATTTTAAAAAGATTTAATGCATTGTGTTAAACTTTGATCTCGTTGCAAATGTTTGTATATGTGAAATATAAAGAAACTATTACTAGAATATTTTATTTACCAAAATATGTAATCAAATAACTATTGATACAAAGAAGTTAAATTGTTATAGTAAATTCAGAAGTTATGGCTCAAATAGTGATAGTCTGAATATTTTTTATTTGAATGAGAGATCCTATTTTTACATTTTGCTATTTATGTTTCTCAGACTTAATTTATGATTCTGGTATCTGTAAGCAGATTAAATACAACCCTTTACAAAAGGTGGTGCCTCAGTAATGTTATAAGAACAACGATTCCATCTGGTGTTTTTAGCTATAAAATTCTTGGAAACCATCAAAATATGACTGCCTTTGCATTTTATTCCAAAACTAGTTTGGCTATGGTGATGTCTCTGAATATAAAGTATTATCTTTTCTAGAAATATTAGAAATGCATTCTGGTAAGGAACATGTACATGGAAAATGATCAAGCTGAGAAGAGTTGCATACAAAGAAAAATCATATAATCTCCTTTTTTGTAATAAATCATGTTTTGTGGCCTGTATGTTATTTTTTTTGTCAGTCCCAAGAAAGCATTTATTTTTTAAAATGTATCTTTAATAATGAAAGTATTACAGATATCCTATTTTTCCCCCCTTTGACACCCTCCAACCTATACCATCCCCATACACACTCAGGCCTTCACTGTGCTATTATCTGTGTCCATGGGTTATGCATATTTATATATAAGTTCGTTGGTTAATCTCTTCCTGTTCCCCCACCCCCTTCCCTCTGGGATTCATCAGCCTGGTCCATGCTTACATGTATCTGGATCTATTTTGTTCATCAGTTTAATTTGTTTATTAGATTCCACATATGAGTGAGATTATGTGATACTCTGACTGGCTTATTTTGCTTAGCATAATACTCTCCAGGTCCTTCCATGCTGTCTCAAAGGGTAAGAGATCCTTCTCTTTTATAGCTGCATAGTATACCATTGTGTAAATATACAGCATCTTTTTTATCCATTCATCTACTGATGGGTACTTGAGCTGTTTCCAGACCATAGCTATTGTAAAGAGCCTTGATAAGAACATAGGGGTGCATATATTCTTTCTGACTGGTATTTCATAATTCTTAGGAAGTAATCCTAGACGTGGGATCACTGGGTCAAATGGTAGCTCCATTTTTAATTTTTTGAGGAAATTCCATACTCTTTTCTATAGTGGCTGCACCAGTCTGCATTCCCACCAGCAATGTACCAAGGTTCCTTTTTTTCTCCACATCTTCACCAGCAATTGTTGTTTTTTATTTGTTGATGGTAGTCATTCTGGCAGGGTGAGCTGATACCTCATTGTTTTTTAAATTTCATCTCTCTGATGATTAGTGACTGAACATTTTTTTCATATCTCTTTGCCATCTGTATATCCTCTTTGGAGAATTGTCCATTTAGATTCTTTGCTCATTTTTTTCTTTATTGTTTAAAGTATTACAAAAGTATCCTTTCCCCCCATTGTCTTTGCCCATTTCTAAATTGGATTGTTTGTCTTCCTTTTGTTAAGTTGTGTGAGTTCTTTACATATTTTGGAAATTAACTCCTTATCAGATGTATCATTGACAGATATGTTCTCCAATACAGTGAGATCCCTTTTCATTTTGTTGATAATTTCTTTTGCTGTGCAAAAGCTTTTTATTTTGATATAGTCCCATTTGCTTATTTTCCTTTTTGTTTCTTTTGTCCTAGGCGATGTATTGGCAAACGTATTGAGAGATGTCTGAGATTTTGCTGCCTACAGTTTCTTTGTTTCCTTTGTCGAGGGTGATGTATTGGCAAACGTACTGAGAGATGTCTGAGATTTTGCTGCCTACAGTTTCTTCTAGGATTTTTATGGTTTCACGACTTACATTTTGAGTTTATTTTTGTTTATGCTATAAGTTGGTGGTCTACTTTCATTTTTTAACATGTACCTGTCAATTTTCCCAACACCATTTATTGAAGAAACTGTCTTTACTCCAATGTATGCCTTTGTCAAATAGCAATTGAGTGCAATGGTTTCAGTCAATTTCTGGGTTCTCTGTTCTGTTCCATTGATCTATATGCCTGTTCTTGTGCCAGTAGCAGACTGTTTTGATTACAATGAATTTGTAGTGTAGTTGGATATCTGGTATTGTGATACCTCCTACTTTGTTCTTCTTTCTCAAGATTTCTGCAGTTATTCGGGTCTGTTTTGCTCTATATAAATTTTTGGAGTATTAGTTCTAGATCCATAAAATATGCCATTGGTATTTTAATAGGGTTCATGTAGAATCTATAGGTTGATTTGGGTAGTATGGACATTTTAATGATGTTAATTCTTCCAATCCATGAACACGGTATATTCTTTCATTTGTGTGTATCTTCCTCTATTTGCTTTTTCAGTGTTCTATAGTTTTCCCAGTACAGGTCTTTTACCTTTTTGGTTAAGTTTATTTCTAGGTATCTTATTTTTGTTGTTGTTACAATGGCAAATGGGATTATATTTTTAGTTTCTCTTTCTGAAAGTTAATTATTGATATATAAAAATACCATCCATTTCTGGGTGTTAATTTTGTATCTGCTACTTTGCCAAATTCATTTATTAAATCTAGTAGTTTTTTGGTGGCATCTTTAGGGTTTTTCTATGTACAATATCATGTCATCTGTGAATAATGAGAGTTTTACTTGCTCCTTTTCAATTTAGATGCCTTTCATTTTTTCTTATCTGATTTCTGTAGCTCAGGCTTCCAGTACTATGTTGAATAAGAGTGGTAAGACTTAGCTGGTTTGGCTCAGTGGATAGAGCGTCAGACTGCAAATTGAAGGGTTCTGGGTTCAATTCCAGTCAAGGGCACATGCCTCCATTGTAGGCTCCTTCCTTCTCTCTAAAAATAAATGAAAAAATATCCTCAGGTGAAGATTAAAAAAAAAAAAGAGTGGTGAAAGACAGCGATGAAGACTATTTTTTAAATTATTTTTTCTTCCCATACATGGAAGATGAATAATTGAAAAACCACAACAGATCATCCGCTATAATTTGGTGTCAGTTTATTGTTGGACTACTATTGTTTTTGGTGAAAATATTTAATAAAAAGGTGAAGTTATGTAATGTCATTATTAAGACACTTCCATGTAAATAATATATATAACATTAAATAAAATCAACTAAAATATGGTATCTTTAGTCTTTACTTTGATTATGCTACTTGAATATCATGTGTTTAGATTACATTCATTGCTTCACTGAGCCTTCAAATAATGTCTATCATTTTTAACTACTTGGTGTAAGAAAATGTTTTACAAAGAAGAGTGGTTTTTTTCAATAGGTTTAAAACTTCTAATAAGATAGTACCCTGAAAGTTATTTCTGCTATTTATATAAAAGTTTATACAAAATAAATTTTTACAGAAGCACAGTGTTTAATATTTCCAGGAGCTTAAGAAAAATAAAACATTTATTTCCACTGTCTGTTTCCTTTCATTAGACAATTAATAGTATGTAATCTTTTACATCGTTTATTTTGCTTTGGTTGCCAGGAACCTAAGAGCCACATGCATGAAATGATTAATTACAAAAATTATTTTAACTTGGTTCTACTAAAATTACTGTATTTTTCTACAATTAAAATTACCTTTTAATTGCCTAGGCATTACATGTACAAAATATCCTTTTAATTTTAAAAAATATATAGAAAAAAAAGTAGATTATCCTTAAAGTTTACACTAATCCCAGCAGGTGGCCAAATTGATCTCTTTAGTTATCTTTCTAGTGATACGGAAGTTTTGGACTGGGACCCAAATTCTTTGTCCGCCAGAATCAAAGAATGAATCTACGGACAGAAAGTGGTATAGCAAAGGTGGAGATTTATTGAAGAACAAGTACAGACTCCCACATGGGGAGAAGGAAAGAGTCCCACAGAACAGACTCCCAAGTGAGAAGCGAAGCGGGAAAAGGGTCCCACTGAGTTCCCTTTTCCTTGTGGCTTATAAAGGCTGCAGATCCCAGTGCCCTGATATTCCCTCTGATTGGTCACTATTCCCTTAGACTGGTCACTATAGTACCTCCTGGGCTCAAAGGTTGAACCTCATATGGGACATGTGAAGTTCTCCCCGCCCCCCTTCCCTATTGTTTTCCTATTCCCCCTGAACTTTCTTCTCCTCCGTCTGATGAAGGGCTTCCTTCCCTTTATTCTGTAAATATAGACCTTCTGCTGTTCCCAGCTCCCTCATTCTATGAAAATGTATCTGTTTCAGCTTTTCAGCTCCCCTATTCTATGGAAATATACCTTCTGCTGCTCTGCAGCCCTGTGCTTCCTCCATAGTCCCCCTAATTTCCAAAATTTCTAATATTTCCGAAGCCTGTCCTATTTCACCCCTAAAATTCCTGTTTCACTAGAACTCACCTCCTGGTTCACTAGTACTAGTATTTCTTTAGTTAAGATTCTGAGATATGAAATCCAATATTTAAATGTCAAAGAATGTTTCCAAATTGACTTCAGAGTGGCTGAAACAATTCATACAGCAACATATATCCCATTCACTAATCCATTCAAATATGTAAATATCCCCAAGTAGTATACTAGTTATAACAAGCTTTTGTTTTCTCAGATACGGTGCATCTCCTTTTGTGCCCTGTTCTCGGCCCCAGAAGGATCATCTGTTTTACCTTATGAATGGCTTCTTCACCCTCTGGCTTCCAATTGGATTCAATCTCAAGATGTGTAAAAAAAAAAAAGCAGGAGGAGGAAAGTAAAATTGAGGATCCCCCTCTGTTTGGTTTCCTTGGGATGACGATGTCCCTTGTAAGGAGGACACAGCTCTTCTCTTCTTCCAGGTTCCAGTAAATACTTTTTATCCTTCTGACCCTTTTGGTTTCAGGGTAAAAAATCCTCTGTGTTGCTAGACCTGGGGAACTAAAATATCCCTTAAGATCCCCCTACCTGATCAGACCTGTTAAGTTTGACCTTCATTAACACATTCCTTGAATTATCTTAAATAGAGTAGGCCATTCATTTCCTGTTGGGATCCTAACTGATCCAAGAGAATTTCAGTCACAAAACTCCACTGTAATTGCTGGAATACAGCGCAGGAAGAACCAACACGATAAAAATGTCACTGCTCCTTTAAAGAAAAGCCCAGCCCAGATGGCTTTACTGGTGAATTCTAGCAAGTACTTAAAGCAGAAAACAGAAAATATGAATAGACTTTTAACAAGTAAAGAGATAGTTTTATTTTAAAAAAAAATGAATGGTTTAAAAGAAAAAAGTAGTTTGAGTTCTTTATATAATTTGGAAATTAACACCTTATCAGATGTACTTATACAACTTAACAAAAGGAAGTCATACAATCCAGTTAAAAAAATGGACAAAGGACCTAGGTAGCTACTTCTCCACGCAGGACATACAGATGGCTCAAAGTCACTAATCATCCAACAGATGCAAATTAAAATGACAATGAGGTATCCACTCACACCTGCCAGAATGGCTACAATTAA
Source organism: Myotis davidii (assembly GCF_000327345.1). Classification (NCBI taxonomy): domain Eukaryota; kingdom Metazoa; phylum Chordata; class Mammalia; order Chiroptera; family Vespertilionidae; genus Myotis; species Myotis davidii. The sequence continues at coordinate 479,310 of NW_006282208.1, forward strand.
CAAATCAAAAACAAGTACTAAGTGAAGATGTGGAGAAAAGGGAGCCCTGGTACACTGCTGGTGGGAATCCAGACTGAGCACAGGTAGCTACTTCTCCACGCAGGACATACAGATGGCTCAAAGTCACTAATCATCCAACAGGTGCAAATTAAAATGATAATGAGGTATCCACTCACACCTGCCAGAATGGCTACAATTAACAAATCAAAAACAAGTACTAAGTGAAGATGTGGAGAAAAGGGAGCCCTGGTACACTGCTGGTGGGAATCCAGACTGATGCAGCCATTATGGAAAACTGTGGCGTTTTCTCAAAAAATTAAAAATCGAGCTGCCGTTTGAACCAGTGATCCCACTTCTAAGAATATATCCTAAGAATTCCTAGACACCAATCAGAAAGGATGTATGCACCCCTATATTCATAGAAGCACAATTCACAATAGCTAAGATCTGGGAACAGCCCAAGTGCCCATCAGTAGATGAGTGGATAAAAAGCTGTGGTACATTTCCACCATGGGATACTGTGCAGCTGTAAAACAGAAGGATCTCTTACCGTTTGAGACAGCATGGAGGGACATGGAGAGTATTATGCTGAGCAAAACAAGCCAGTCAGAGAAATACAAGTTTCACATGATCTCACTTATATGTGGAAACTAATGAACAAAATAGATGCAGAGACATAGAAGTATGAAACAGACTGACGACTCTCAGAGGGAAAAGGGTGAGGTGGGAAGAGATTAACCGAAGAACTTATATGCATATACACATAATCCATGGACAGAGACAGTACTGATGTAAAGGCCTGGGGTGGAGCAGGGGTGAGATGGGGTGAAAGGGGTCAATGGGGAAAGCGGGCGGGGGGAGGGGGGTCATCTGGAATACTTTCAGTAATAAAGATACTTAAAAATTAGTTTATGAGTCTTAGTAAACTAGTTGTGCTGGGCTCTGATTGAGTTTTTAGTCTTGGCTGAGCTCACATATGCATTTGCAGTCAGCTACTGGTGGGCTAAATTAGGCTGGTCTATGATGACCTTAACTGGGAAAGGTCATTCTGCTAGATAGACATGGTCTCTCAATCCTCAACAGGCTAGCCTGGGATTGTGCATATGGCAATGAGGCAAGACTACATAAAAGAAACCACCATGGTTCTCTGGTATGTGAGCTTGGAAATGGCACATCAATTCTGCTGCATTCTGTTGGCCAATAGAGGTTGCATAGCCATACAGCACCAGTTCTCTTTTGTTGGGGTCCAGCCCCAACAGGTCCAGGGGTTCCCCAAGGTGTGGACAGAGTCCGCGAAGAAGGAAGGACACGGAGACAGCGTTTAGGTGATCCTCATGGCCAGGTTCCTCCTAGCCAGGTTCCTCTCTTTATTGTCCTCTTACACTTGTATTTATCCTATTTGATCTTAATCCCATCCATTCTATTCCAAAGGTCAGGGCGTTCCTCATCTCCGGATCTCAGAGCTGGTTGCTGATATCAATATATTGAATGCTTGGAGAGAATTCCATGCTAAAGTAGAAGTATAAATGATAACTCTGTTACCATGGCTATTTATTTTAAAAAACTTATTAATCAACCCCGATGTACCTGAGGAATATGGCTGATTGACATAGAATGAATCATTTTGTCCATGCAAATACTGAGAGATTCTAATCCAGAAAAGAAGTTGGTGAGTTTTAAACAAGGCACAACCTTTCTTGCAGTGTGGGCACATTTGTAGATAATATTTGCCCATATGCTTTCAATTTCTGAACATCTGGTCAAAATCGTAGCTATGGCCCATGAATGCAGGCTCCTCTTTTTCTAGACTAAGTAGATCATGAGATATAAAGTTGAATTTATAACCACTGGCAGGATTTTCATTCTGCCCTAGTCTCAAATAAGGCTGTATAATTGCAGTAGTACCAACCCAGCCAATCTAAGCCTGTCACAGGAACCATTTGTCAAACAAAACTTTTTAAAAAAATATTTTGCTGCATAAATATTGTAATAGGCAATGTCCATGAGACTATAAATATGCTTTGAGGAAGGTGTGGCAGTATACAGCACAAATCAGTTTACAGAAGTGTAACTATATGCAAATGAAACTGTTTTTTTTGGGGGGAGGGAGTGGGGTGTAAGTGTCAGGACTTGCTGAAGCCTAGTTCTATAAAGACTCCTTATATTTGATAAAGGAATACTGTTGGGTCCCAGTTCATACTGAGCACAGGCCACATAAACGTCTCCGTTCCTTACTGAACTGTCTCCTCAAACAATCTAAAAAATCATGGTTAATTTTCCATCTTTTGTCATCTTTTGAAAGGGCGAGTCATCGGGGGGCCTACTGGACCCACCGCCGGGCCCCATGAGGCACAGCCTGACCACGCTGCTGGCGGCCTCAGGCACCGATTCCCCAGCCCGCAGCAA
>NW_006282208.1:481953-485379 GCF_000327345.1 Myotis davidii
CCTCAACGGCAGCGGCAGGCGCGGTGGCGTGCGCCTGTAGTCCCAGCTACTCGGGAGGCTGAGGCTGGAGGATCGCTTGAGCCCAGGAGTTCTGGGCTGTAGTGTGCTATGCCGATCGGGTCTGCCCTAAGTTCGGCATCAATATGGTGACTTCCCGGGAGCTGGGGGCCACCAGGTTGCCTAAGGAGGCGATCGCCCGGGGACAAGACGAAGGATATGGACTTCCTGTCTGGGCTGGAATTGGCCGATCTGCTGGACCCCCAGCAACCGGACTGGCCCCTGGAGCCCGGGTTCAGCTTGCCCTGGGGAGGAGGGGGCGGCGAGGACTGCACCGGGGCGGGGGGGCCACCAGGTTGCCTAAGGAGGCGATTGCCGGCGCCCCCGGGGATGAGATGAAGGACATGGACTTCCTGTCTGGGCTGGAACTGGCCGATCTGCTGGACCCCCGGCAACCGGACTGGCCCCTGGAGCCCGGGTTCAGCTCGCCCTGGGGGTGGGGGGGGCGAGGACTGCACCCTCACCAATGGTGGGGCCCACAGTCCCCTCTCCTGCCCTCACTCCACCCCCCTATAAAACCCACAGTCCCATCAGGCTTCGGTCTCTCTCGGCCACTGGGTTTACCGTTGCATCGGTGAGTGTGGTCGGGGAGCCGAACTAGTTCGAAATGAAGGACTCTTCGCTTTTGCATTGGACTCGCTGGCTCCCTGGTGGGTTCTTGGGAATCTTGAGATCTGAGCACAATACTTTGAAGCTTGACTTGAAATTCAGCTGTCAGGAAGAGCAAGTGGCCCCATGGAGACGTTCCTGTGAAGAGACATAGCCAACAACTTGCTTCGTACATAAGTGAACCACCTCAAAAGTGCGTTCAGACCCAGTCGTGTTGCTCCAGCAAATGCTGTGGAAGAAAGAGTTGTCCAGGCCACTTCACCGTCCCTGAAGATAGTGGTTGGGGTGGGAAGGTTGCTCTGGGCTACGGTTGGCAGACATATGCGTTCCATTCCTTGGGGCATCTCTGCCTCTGCAGCCCTCAGGCCTGCTGCTTCATGAAGAACAGGCTTGACAAATGTATTAAGGTCTGCTTCCAGTCGAGCAAAATTTGCCTTTAGCACCAGTTCCTCATACAGTTCCCCATGCTCCTGCCACCACCCAGCATGCAGCCTATTTGAAGAGTACAGCCCTTGTTGAAGGAGAGTTCAAAGAATTAAGCCTTGGTGACCTTACAGGGAAGTATTTGGTGTTATTCTTCTATCATCTGGATTCCACCTTTGTGTGTCCTCCAGAAATTACTGCTTTCAGGGACAAAGCCCATGAGTTTCATGCTGTGAACTGGGAAGCTGGGCAGTTTCCGGGGATTCCCACTTCAGCATCTTGCCTGGATCAACACATGGAAGAAGAAGGGCGGTTTGGGCCACATGAACGTGGCACTGTTGTCAGATTTGACTCAGCAGATTTCCCAAGACCACGGTGTGCTGCGAGAAGGTCCTGGTCTTGCACTAAGAGGTCTCTTCATCCTTGACCCCAAAGGAGTTATCAAGCATATGAGTGGCAATGACCTCCCAGTGCGCAGAAGCCTGGAAGAAAGCCTCCGCCTGGTGAAAGCATTCCGGTTTGTGGGAGAACATGGAGAATCTGCCCAGCAAACTGGACCCCGGGTTCTCCTACAATCAAGCCGCATCCGACTGCTTCCAAACAATACTTTGAGAGGGCAAAGCAGTAGATCATCTCACTGCACCTGCAGCTTCTCAAAAAGAACCACAGGTGAGCTCATTTTTGGCATTTCAAGACAATTATGTATAGAAGGCAAAAATCAATTATGTAGTTTCATGCTGTGAACTGGGAAGCTGGGCAGTTTCCGGGGATTCCCACTTCAGCATCTTGCCTGGATCAACACATGGAAGAAGAAGGGCGGTTTGGGCCACATGAACGTGGCACTGTTGTCAGATTTGACTCAGCAGATTTCCCAAGACCACGGTGTGCTGCGAGAAGGTCCTGGTCTTGCACTAAGAGGTCTCTTCATCCTTGACCCCAAAGGAGTTATCAAGCATATGAGTGGCAATGACCTCCCAGTGCGCAGAAGCCTGGAAGAAAGCCTCCGCCTGGTGAAAGCATTCCGGTTTGTGGGAGAACATGGAGAATCTGCCCAGCAAACTGGACCCCGGGTTCTCCTACGATCAAGCCGCATCCGACTGCTTTCAAAGAATACTTTGAGAGGGCAACGCAGTAGATCATCTCACGTGCACCTGCAGCTTCTCAAAAGAACCACAGACGAGCTCATTTTTGGCATTTCAAGCAATTATGTATAGAAGGCAAAAATCAATTATGTTTGCATTCATTAATATTTCTCTAAGTGTTTTGGGAGTTTTTTGTTTTATAACTTTGGCTAAGGCTTTCAAAACATGGTTAATTACTAACATGAACCCTTTATTTAACTTTTTGATGGCTAGTAGGTTGAGAGACTGCCTAGTTGATCTGTTTCTTTGATCATGTCTTCAATGGGAAACACTTCTTAGCCTTACCTGAACCTCTGTGTACACCAGTGTAGGACAAGTACCAAAAGCCTCTGAAAAGAATCCTGAAATTTTCTTTATGAATTTCTTTGTGCTAACCTGAATTTTTTTAAGGTAACAAAGATCATAGCCTTAAGTTTTTAGCATCAGCAGTCTACTTTAATGTATAGAAGGCAAAAATCAATTATGTTTGCATTCATTAATATTTCTCTAAGTGTTTTGGGAGTTTTTTGTTTTATAACTTTGGCTAAGGCTTTCAAAACATGGTTAATTACTAACATGAACCCTTTATTTAACTTTTTGTTGGCTAGTTAGTTTAGAGACTGCCTAGTTGATCTTTTTCTTGATCATGTCTTCAATGGGAAACACTTCCTAGCCTTACCTGAACCTCTGTGTACACCAGTGTAGGACAAGTACCAAAAGCCTCTGAAAAGAATCCTGAAATTTTCTTTATGAATTTCTTTGTGCTAACCTGAATTTTTTTAAGGTAACAAAGATCATAGCCTTAAGTTTTTAGCATCAGCAGTCTACTTTAACTCTTGGAGTGGAGACATATTTGATTAAAACAATGTGAATCATGTATTTGAAAAAATAGAGTGGCAAAGTGACTTAACTGATCATGTATTCTCCTCATCCCTGAGATTTGTAGCTTAGATAGTTATTTTGCCTATTTTATTTGTTCGCTGACTTCGTGTCCGCATACATTTCTAGACATTGATCGAAGGTAATGATAGAAACTATTTATTTAATGCAGGATTGCCCTTTGAAATCATTGTAATTATATTTTCTGAAGTGCTCAATGTAAAGTATATAATTTTTAAAAACACATTATTTTTAAAATTAAAAAAGCCCTGCCTGAGTGGCGTAGTTGTTTGGAGTGTCCTCCTGTACACCAAAAAGTGGCAGGATCAATTTTATT
>NW_006282208.1:486232-488051 GCF_000327345.1 Myotis davidii
GGAAGAAAGAAAGAAAGAAAGAAAGAAAGAAAGAAAGAAAGAAAGAAAGAAAGAAAGAAAGAAAGACATACCATGAATATACCATAAGGAAACTCCGTAGTCCAGAGCAGGAGCTCTGTGATCACAAGCTGGGTTAAAGTCCTGACCAAGCAGCTACTAATTGTATGAGCTGAGGAACGGTCTTAGGTTTAAAAGCTGTTTTACCAAGTTTCTAAAAAGAAGTGAAGAAATAATTTGCCTTTCAACAAGGACTGTCGCGGGATGCAGCACTCATTCAGGTCAGGGCTCCGTGTCTACTTCCCAGACGCTTTCACACCTGGTTGGTGAGGCTGGTGGCCAGGACAGCCATGGAGAAAGTACACCTGACTCCAGGCCTCACAGAGAAGCTGGGACGGTCCCCAAGGAGGTAGGCCACAACCAGGCAGGATTTGGGTGGCTCCAGCACTAGCTTTGAGCAGGCTCTGGCCTCCTGGTCCCTGGGAAAAGTGCCAAAGCACCCACAGAGCCAGAGCCCAGACAGGGCGAGGTCTGGCGGATGGGGCCTCCTCCATGGTCTGGAATAGACTCAACATGAAGGGACATCAGGTGCCACACAGCTGTTTCCCACAGCTGGAGGTCCAGGTGCTGGGAAGTCATGAAGGGGTTGGCCAATAGTTGAGGCCCCGCCCCTTGCTCTTAGATCTCTCTCTTCCAAAGCGGGACTTTCCTGTGCACATTTCTCCATTGCTGTTGCCATGGAGACATCAGAAGCTCCTGGCTGAAGTTAGTTCAGTGCATGCCAGAGTGCCAGAGTGGGAGGCAAAGGAGAAGCTCTCCCAGTTTCTACTCTATTCTTGGGTTTTTTTGGTGCACAAGTGGCTCCAGATGGGCAATTGGCTTTCTAAGTTTGTCTTTCATTTCACCACCACTGTCCCTTGCCTGGTGGCTGTCATTAAGTGGTTTTCCCTGTTGGCTGTGATGGTGCCCACCTGGCCGGTACCACCCCACTGCTCTGGCACCTGCCCTTGGTTCTGGTCACAGCCTGTTCTGAAGCACAGTAACCCCTCCTTTGGAAAACTGCTATTTGAAACTGCTGATTGAACTACTCTGTTATTTTTAGACAGTCTCTTATTCTGTAGGTCAACTCTGTTATTTTTAGATAGTCTCTTATTCTGTAAAATATAACTATATTTTTAGCTTGAAAAATAGAAAAGATAAACTTAGTTGTCTGACCTTGCAAGCTAGCCATCTAACATAAGGGACTGATACGCTGATACTGATGCCAAGGTTACAGGTATCTGTGTAGATATGATATGTACTCAAGGTTACAAGTTGTCTGTATAAATATGACAGGTGTTTGTTAGATATGATACATACTCAAGGTTACAAGCTGTCTCCAAATTAACTTACACAAAGAGCTAGAAAGATATAAAAAGGAAATACTCCTTCCTGTGTTTATTCAGAATTTGACAGAGGTAATCTGCTCTGAACTTGCATGCAATAAAGATGACTCCTAACTAATTGGCTCATGAAGGCATCTTGTCCAGCTTGCTGATTTGCGATACAGCAGTTCCACCAGGATCCTGCACCTTTACCATCTGGCCTTTACATCCAGCCCAAGAGACCGTGTCCTCTCCCACAGCCCATGTGCTCTCTTCTGGGGACCCTCCTAATTCTAACAGCACACCACCCAGTGGGAGCATTCCCTCAGCTGATATCTCCACCTATTTACCTAAAACATGAGTGAGCAGAGGGAAGTGTTTCCAATCCCTCCTTGGACTTAGGAGCAACCTCACAGCCCACCCCTGGGGCCAGTGATGGGAAACAGACTAAAAACCTT
>NW_006282208.1:488427-489191 GCF_000327345.1 Myotis davidii
AATAAAAGGGTCTTATTTTTCATAAAGTGGCCAAAAAACCCCTAGTTTTTTATTTGCATTCATCAAAAGATAATATCCTGACCTAAGGAATTCTACTACTGGAAATAGTAGCCACACTCCAAACTTTTTTGATCAGCTTACCTCTACACACAGTTCTGATAGCACACTTTAAGGGTGACATTGATAAATTCGGGGGCGAATGGGAATAGGAAAAAGGGTGTGACATCACCTTTTTAAAAGTAGTAGTTGAAAGAGCTGAGATGTCTAGGCTGGATAAGAGTCTTTTTGTCCACCCCAGGCCCCACTTATTCACAGGGATAAATAGCATCAACATTAGAGACGGACTTCAGGAGTACTGCTTCTATATCTCATGTTGGCCATGTAACTAGCGATCTACCCTGACACAGTGCTTGGGTACACTGCTGGTTCCACCTTAAATATGGTCCCCTGGAAGCCACCTGTCTATAACACAGGCGGTGTAGTGATGGGAGAGGATATCATCACTCCCATGCTTGGAGGTACTAGTGCTCACACTTGCCATCAGTGCACCTGCAGCCCACCTGGACATAGGAAACCTCCTACACTGGGAACAGCCACCACCATGGAGAATAAAGGTATGTCACAAGACATGTCTGTTTCCACCCTTTCTCAGTCCACAGGGGGCTCTCCTGCCTACACCACATCCATCACTGATGCAAGTCCTAGCACCATCTCCTGTGTTTAGACACACCTGTAGTTGTACTTTATTTCCCAGGACCTGGAAA
>NW_006282208.1:490322-498864 GCF_000327345.1 Myotis davidii
TTCCAGACAGCCTGCAATACCTTTGGCAATAATCAGTTTCCTATAAGTAACATGTGGAGAATTATTATTTCTGTTCAGTGTCTGTCTGTGAGGATCTATGTCATTTTATTCCTGTAGTTTCAGTGATAACGTGCTTCAATCCAATTCCACTCTTAATTCTAAGGTATTAACACATTTACCCATAGAATGCTATTTTATTTCAAGTTTTACGGGTTTGATATTTTAAATATTATTAATAAACATCAAAATTGTTTTTGACCTCATCATCTTTAAGAGGCACTTCTAAAAGCACTGATGAGTCATAATATTAAAAAAAGAATTTTAAAAAATTGCTTGAGATAAGCTTATAGGGCTATGACAATAAACTGAATAATAGATTTTTAATTCACGTTATTTAGCAATATTTCTGGGGCACTGCAAGGGGAAAAAGAGCAGATAATTGGCTGGAAGGATATTCTTATGTTTCTTGGGTTTCTGCTTCAGCCATAGTATTCTACTCTGTGAAGCTTTGTGGTGGAGAGTTGAAACTGTTTTTTAAAAGGACTACATGATTTCAGATCTATGCAATTGTTGATATAAGGAACATCCAAGCCTGGAGAGATATTTTTTTTTTATAAAAGGTTATTTGAGCCAAACAAGGAGCAAGTTCTCAAATGCTCCATAAAAATAAGTTTTACAGCTTCTTTTATGCATTTAAAATTAAAGAGAGGGTGTAAGGAAGATTACATGGGGTGGAAAGAAGCAAGATGGGGGTGGGATTGCAAACTAGTTAATAGGACTATGTGATCTTTTGAGGCTTGATGCCCCCTTTGAGGAGTATTACTTCTGGCGCTTCAAAGGTGTGTTCACTTAGTCAGCGGTTCTCAACCTGTGGGTCGCGACCCCTTTGGCAGTCGGACGACCCTTTCACAGGGTCGCCTAAGACCATCCTGCATATCAGATATTTACATTACGATTCATAACAGTAGCAATATTACAGTTATGAAGTAGCAATGAAAATAATTTTATGGTTGGGTCACAACATGAGGAACTGTATTTAAAGGGCCAGAAGGTTGAGAAGCACTGACTTAGATGCACAAGAATAATGGTCAGGGCTGGCTTGGAAAGTTTCCCTAAAGACTTTCTAGGTCTGGGGCATGACTACCCATCACAATCTGCCCAGTTAGGAATTTATGATCAGGTCCCTCTGTGAGGGTACTCCCCACAGAACCCCTTTTTCATCAACATAAGTGTTAGGAGCTTTTTATTTAATCCAGGGATTGTTCCCAGTTCACTTTTCCTTGGCAATCTTATCCACATACACCCAATTCTCTAACTATAGTCTTTATTTTCTTCTTCAACACAAAGCCCTGATTCAAAGTATGCAGATGTTTTATATAATTATGAATATGTCTCTTTTTTTTGTTTTGTTTTGTTAATCCTCACCCCAGGATATTTTTCTCATTGATTTTTTTTTTTTTTTAGACAGAGTGGAAAAGAGGGTGAGAAACACAGAGAGAAATATCAATGTGAGAGAAACACATCGATTGGCTGCCTCCAACACATGCCCTGACCTGGGGTGGGGATCAAGCCCTCAACCAAGGTATGTGCCTTTGACCGGAACTGAACCCAGGACACTTCAGTCCAGAGGCTGATGCTCCAACCACTGAGCAAAAGCTGCCAGGGCTGGGGCTCATTTTTTTTTATCTGGAGTTTAGTATAATTAATCACTCCATTTGCAAATGTATTACTCATATACCTACAGAAAGGCCAGAACCTTGATACATAACTCTTTTTTAATACATTTATTGCTATTTTATGATTCATATTTTTGATCTTTTATTATTTTTTCTTCTTCTTAAAGAAGACCATTTAACATTTCTTGTAATAATGGTGTGGTGGCGGTAAACTCCTTTAGCTGTTTCTTGTCTTGGAAGCTCTTTATCTGTCCTTTAATTCTAAATGATAGCTTTGCTGTGTAAAGTAATCTTGGTTGTATGTTCTTGCTTTTCGTCAATTGTAATATTTTTTGCCAATCCCTTCTGGTCTGCAGTTTTCTGTTGAGAAATCTGCTGATAGTCTTATGTGAGCTCTCTTGTAGGTAACTAACTGCATTTTTCTTGCTTCTTTTTAAAGATTCTGTCTTTGTCTTTAACCTTTGATATATTCATTATGATGTGTCTTGGAGTGGGCCTCTTTGGGTTCCTGTGTTTGGGACTCTGTATTTCCTGGACTTGTATGTCTATTTCCTTCACCAGGTTAGGGAAGTTTTCAGTCATTATTTTTGCAAATAGATTTTTAATTCTTTGGACTCTCTCTTCTCCTTCTGGTACCCTCATGATGTGAATGTTAGTGTGCCTGAAGTTGTCCCAGAAGCTCTCTAACTATCCTCACTATTTTGGAATTCTTCTCTTTTTGCTACTCTGATTGTTTTCTTTTTCCTTATCTTCCAAATTGCAGGCCTGATCCTTTGCTTCATCTACTCCATTGTAATGTGTTCCTTACATCAGTTAGTGTATCCTTTATTTCTGACTGGTTCTTTTTTTATGTGTTCTACCTCCATTTTTATGTTTCCTACATCTTTGTTGAAATTCTCAGTGAAATCAATGAACATCCTTATAGCCAGTGTTTTGAACTCTGCATCTGGTAGATTGCTTGTCTCTATTTTGTTGAGGTCTTTTTCTGGAATTTTGTTCTATTCTTTCATTTTCAACATGATTCTTTGTCTCCTCATTTTGGTTGCCTCCATGTATTTGTTATAGGTAGAGCTGCTACATCTCTCAGTCTTAGTGGAATGACCTCACGTAGTAAGTGTCTTACAAGGCCCAGTGGTGCAGCCTCCCCATTCACTGAGCTGGGAAATCTCAGCTGGGGGGCCTGGTGTGGGGCTGAGACCCCTCACTCTTCAGGGTGGGCCTCTGCAGCTAAGCTAGCCCTCTTGATTTTTATCTGCAACACATAGGTGTGGGACCAGCTAGTTCCACATCTCAGCCCCTTTTACCATTCTTGACGTGGCTTCTTCTCGATAGTCTTAGTTGTAAGACTTCTCCTCTGCTAGATTTCAGGCAGTTTCAGTGACGGTTGTTTTGTATCTTAGTTGCAATGCTGATGTGGTTGTGGGAGGTTCCAAGCGCCACATTTAGCCACACTGCCATCTTGACCAGAACTCTAATATAACTCTTTTAAAAAGTTATGGAATATTCGTATGTCATTAGTTATCGATATGCTGAATAGTATTGCATCAGAATAAAACCAAGCTACAGGGTGGGAATATTAAGTATACACAGAAATTTGAAAAAGATAGCATAAAAATGAAAATTTAGGAGTTAACTCTAATTCAATCTGTGCTGTGGATCAATCTGGAACTGAAAGGAGTATAAATTGCATTCTAAGTACTTCTGATTCCCTTAATCAGGAAAACTTCAAGAAACAAATATCTCAAGATAAATTATACTAGAGAATAGTTGATACCCAGCATCTGGCAAAATAACTAAAGAGGATTATTCTCATTAGCAAGATTTTTAAATCTACATTTTAAAGCCAATTAAATGAACTCAGTCTTAATCTGCATGATCACTACTACTCTATTATCTATTTAAGAAGATAAAATACAAGAACCAGTGTTTCCTGGATGAACCAGAACATTTCCAGAATGATAAAACGTCTTCCAGCCCACTGAGTATAAAATTAGATTGCTGAGTGACTGTGGCTGGCTCGGATTCGGAGGTCATGATGATTCATAACTAAAGCCAGGCTTTACTTATGAATCTTAAATTGGGTGAGATAAAAACCTTTTGTAGTACCATGTGCTATGATTTAAGTTTTATCTCCTTATTCTTACCCAGAAATTTTTATTGTATACCATGAAGACAGCTTGCTAGCTAAGCTGACTTTAACTGATCTCATACTCACCCTATGAGACCAGGGAAGCATCATCTCAGTGCGCTTAGTTCACAGTCATGGCCATGCTACTGAGTCACACCTTGTTTTACATTCTTTGTTAGTACTGTACTTCATAGGCAGTAAAAAAAATGACAAAGCCCACTATGTCATTTTGTGCATATGTGCATGACTAACCACAATTGTATTTCAACTCCCCTATCTCCTCCCATGGAAAAATATGTTAAAGTACACTTTCCTCATTTTAGGCCCTCTTTATAGGGCAAAAGCCTCTAAATATTTTAGTCAAGGCTACTACCATTATACCCTAAACATATTTAGGTATAAGAACGTATAACTATCATAGACCCTCCTGTTTTGCTAAGATTTTTCATCGATTGTGGACCAGTGACATCACCTGTTCCTCAGGCTTCTGACACTTGGAATATTAATATTTTAGCAGTACAAAACTTTGATTTAAAATTTTCCCTTGTCCATGCCAAGGTCTGGGGATAGAGAACATGCTCTGCAGGACTGAGAACTTCAGAACCTAAAGCAGCAAAAGCAAGCGGCTACCAGATTTATCTCTTTATTTAGGTTTACCTGGAAGAAAATAAAAATCTAGGCTTTTCACATGCATAGCTTTCTTGTTTCCTCTCACTCTTCTCTCTCATTTTTCCTGTCATCCAAAATATTCCATCCCTTTCATCTGATGGAAAATATAGATGTCAACATATAAATACACAAACACATATTGCTAATTACAATAAACAATATTTACATGAAAATTATAAGCCCCAGATTTGAATAATAAATTTATTTCATTAAACAGTCCAGGGTTAAATGCTGAGCTTTGCATTATATAAAATGTGTCAAATGTGCTCTGAATAAGATTTTACATTAATAGAATATTAAGTGTGATCCCTAACTTCATTTTACAGACCAACCTTCAGTTATATTTTCTTAATTAATTTTAGCCATTTTTTGCTATGAGATTTTTTTTCCCCGTGGAAAATACTGTATTTATGTACATAGGAATGACAGCTGCAAGCCCCTAACAAAGAATACTCCACCTCTAGGAAATAGCAGCAAACTCCTTTCTCCCTCGGCACTATCAGTGCAGGTTGAGGTGAAAGGTTGGGCCTTCTAGCTCGGATACCCTTTCTACTATAGACTTCCAAATAAGTCAGATAAAAAGGACTATTGCCAGAACTGAAGTCCAGTGGGAGCTGAGGTGCCTGGTCATTTCTAGAGAATCTATTATGAAGGTTAGACAGGAGTGATATGGGGTCCTAAGGCCTACTATGTTGAAAGCTGGCATCACAGTGGGCACCAGTCAGAGAACTGGACGTTAGTCATGTGTTTATGGATGGCTGCATTCAGGGTGTGCATTTTCTGTGTGATTGGTGCCCCATCTGTAGTCCAGCCCATGATAGCAGCCTAATACGTTGCACTTACATATTTTTCTGTGGTTATGGGTCCAGACATCAAATATTTTTCTAAAAGATGATCTGTGGTTCGACAAAGGGAACAGCTGTTCCCAGGGAGGAAGACAGATGACTTTGCTCCAATCATATATCCTGATTTTTTTTTTTTTAATAGCAGGCTAGTTACAAGTATGGTGGCTCGAGAGTAACATGTTTCCAATCGTGTTATTACCCAGAAGGAGGTCCCTTTGCTGACCTTGCAGACACAAACAAGTTCAGGTTCCCTGGCTGACCTCCCAGATACCAAGGGTTAGCCGACAGAGGTCATACTTGCAGCTGTGACCCTGTCTGTTATTTGCCTTCTTGTAAGGGCCTCGCTGTCTCACACACCAACAGAGACTTCCCATTTCCAGGGTTCCTCTCAGGCCTCGGCTGGACCTCATCTAAAGGGTCAAAGCAGCCCAAGGTGTTGAGCAGATAAACTGCCCAGCAGGATGTCCAATGGGCCAAACTGTAGTCATTGGATTCAGGGGCTGAGCTGAGGAGAATCTATTTTAGCTCTGTCCATGCACAGTTACTCACTGATGACAGCCATAAGCACAATGCACATGGCTTGGACCAGCCACCAGGTCAGTACCAGGGGGACAGGGAGCTATAGAACCAGCAGCCCATAAGCGGAAGAATTGGACAGTGACAGGGACATCCAGACTCTGCTTTCCTCACCAGATGAATACAGCAAACTGGGGCACAGGTGAGGGAGATGAGAACGGAGGACACCATGGAGAGCCGGCTGATAGAGGTGGAAATCCCAGGATCTCAGCGTGGGACGTCTGGTCTAGCAAGGGTCCGCTGCACACCAGCTGGTCCACCAGTGCCAGCCCAGAGAGACATAACAGACATTCAGCATGAGGACAATCTGCAACAGGATCAGCAGCAGGTGCCACACTAGCTGTGGAGCTGGCCCACCCAGGCCTGAGTCAGCAATGCTGCCCCAAAGGCTCTGGGGAACACAGTCACCCGTGACTGCCTTGAGGATCAAAGCCTCACCGGCGGCCCTGGAAACAGTCCTGACACACAGGACCATGGGGGAGAGGCCTTACTGGCCTAGAGAGGCCAAGCTCCAGTGACTTTGGCTGTCACAGTGGCTGCTAAGAAGGAAGCCATATGAAATTTTATTGTGTCTTTGGATATTTCCTTCCTGCCAATGAATTGAATGGACTGCTCCCATCATTTTAAGGAAACCGATTCATACTTCCATGTATCATCTTTTGAAGGTCTTTCTAGAATTTTAATAAATACCTTGATTCCAGTCAAATGTGACCCAATATGCTTTCTTAGGCTTGAGAAAGATGGATGATAACCAAACGTTTGATTATAGTAGTGGGTGGGACAAAATTCTTGGAAGACTATGGAAAATAGATTATTCAAGGTCATTATAACTGCTTTAAAGTGAGTTAGGCACTAAAATAGGTGGAAAATAGAGAATTTTGAGTTGATAGCTCTAGCCAAAAATAGTTTTTATTTTTTAGAAAATGTTCTAAAGAATCACCAGGCAGTGTTTTACTAATACCGGTTCGGATCACAAGGTTTCTGAGAGAGAGTTTTTAGGGGCCTGTTTTTCTAAGGAGCTTCCTGATGGTACTTACACAGCCATTCTGATTAAAAAAAAAAAGAAAAGAAAAAAGAATAGAGCAGCCATTTGGAAACCCCTAGTTAAGAAGGCTATATCTAAAAGCACTCAACTACACTTTGAGTTTCATTTCTTACATGTAAAGAGCTTGGGAATCATCACATGATCCTTTTAAGAAAAAGCTGGGAGAACTGAAAATCAATGCTATCAAGGACACTTCAGAGCCCTGAGGTTGCAGAGCCCCAACTCTGTAGAAAGAGGTGCATCCAAGGTCTTCTTACCCAGAATAGAAGGCACTAGAACACTTGTGGGGTAAATTTTATGGAAGGCTGAACATCAACTAGTGTGAGAGGGAGAAAGTCCTCAAGACCACAGTCTTGGGAGAGTCTAATACTCCTGCGGGCTTTGCCTATAGGAATCCCACCAGCTCCTCACCATGAAGGTCCAACAAAGATGCCTTCACCCTCTGGTAGGGAGAGGTGGGGAGTAATCAGTGTCCTAATGCCCACAGCCTTCACCATAGCAAAGGCATACTCTCCAGGGGAAAGGAGTTTAGCAGAGCTCAGTTCTGATCCAATCTCTGAGCCCATATAATTAGCCTTGAGATTTTAACTAAGAGTGGAAACAAAAACAGAGCCAGCAGTGACACCATAGCTAGGGGAGGAAATAGTTAGCAGAGGGAGAAAAGCTGTTCCACTGGAGAAAGATATGTGAAGATCACAGCTATAAAAAACAGGTCACTAAAATAATGAGATTTAATTAGAAGATTAGAGAATGCTCCCCCTCCTCACAATTTACTACCACGCCAAAGTGAAATACAAAGAGAAAAAATGAAAGAGAAAAAATCAAATGGAGTATTAAAGGACTTTGGGACAATTTGAAAAGTGTAAAATATGTATAACGAATACCAGCAGAGAAAAAGGAAAGAAAGGATCAGAAGAAACATTTGAAGTAATAATAACTGAGAAGTTTTCAAAACTGATGACATACACCAAACAGAATAAATACTAAAAACAACACAAACACAATAACAAAACAAAACCAAAACACTACAGTGAAACATTTCATATTAAGATGAAAACAAATTTTAAAATAAGTCAGAGGAATAAAGTCATCTTACCTTTGGAGGAAGACATACAAGATTCCAGTGGACTTATCAGAAACCATGGAAGAGAAGATAGAATGGGATGAAATATTTAAGTATATGTAGTTACAGGTATTTAAAATTTTGAAAAATGTCTAATATGTATTGAAGCCATCTTTCAAAAGAGAAGGAGAAATAAAAAAATAAAAATATTCTCACACAAACAAAAAACTGAGGGAATCTTTGCTAACTAAACTTGCCCTGAAAGTCTTAGGTGTTCTAAAAGCAGAAAGAAATGAATATAGGTCAGAAACTTAGATCAACATAAAGAGAAAGAACACAAAGAAGAAGTAAATGGATTAAAATAAAATACTTTTTATATTTCTATTAATTAATCTTAAAGGTAACTGCTTGCAGCAGAGGGAAGAAGAAAAATATATTATGCTTACACTAAACAACGTAAATCTGAATTAACTATATTAATTCAAGATAAGCACACGTATGAACAAGGTTACCAGGGATAAAGAGGGGCTCTATCCAACA
>NW_006282208.1:498934-503434 GCF_000327345.1 Myotis davidii
TAAAAAGTGTAAAATATGTATAACGAATACCAGCAGAGAAAAAGGAAAGAAAGGATCAGAAGAAACATTTGAAGTGATAATAACTGAGAAGTTTTCAAAACTGATGACATACACCAAACAGAATAAATACTAAAAACAACACAAACACAATAACAAAACAAAACCAAAACACTACAGTGAAACATTTCATATTAAGATGGAAACAAATTTTAAAACAAGCCAGAGGAATAAAGTCATCTGACCTTTGGATGAAGACATACACGATTCCAGTGGACTTATCAGAAACCATGGAAGGGAAGATAGAATGGAATGAAATATTTAAGTATATGTAGTTACAGGTATTTAAAGTTTTGAAAAATGTCTATATGTATTGAAACCATCTTTCAAAAGAGAAGGAGAAAAAAAAATGTTCTTATACAAACAAAAAACTGAGGGAATCTGCTAACCAAACTTGCCCTGAAAGTCTTAGGTGTTCTAAAGGCAGAAAGAAAGAAATATAGGTCAGAAACTTAGATAGAACACAAACAAGTAAATGAATTAAAATGAAATACTTTTTATATTTCTATTAATTGATCTTAAAGGTAACTGCTTGCAACAAAGGGATGAAGAAAAATATATTATGCTTACACTAAACAACGTAAATCTGAATTAACTATATTAATTCAAGGCAAGCAGACTTATGAACAAGAAGGTTACCAGGTATAAAGAGGGGCTCTATCCAACAACTACAAAATGTACATTTACTTTATTCTCAAATTCACATGCAAATTCACCAATAGGGCCATAAAACATTGACAAATTTTCAAATAGACATTATACAAATTATGTTCTCAGGAAAATGGAATTAAAGTAGAGCTCAAAAACAGAAAGATAACTGGAAAATCTCCAAATAATTGGAAATTAACCAGCATACTACTAATAATGTATTGTCAAGGGAAAAAAATCATTATATAAATTAAAATATTTTGAAGTGAATATAAAAATACAATGAAAAAAATCTGAGATGCAGCAAGAGCAGTGGTTAAAAGAAAATTTATAGCATGAAATAAGTTGGAAACAAAGATGATATAAAATCAACAATCAAAGCTTTCACTTTAGGAACTAGAGAAATGAAAATAATTTAAGCCCAAAGCAAGTGGAAGCAAAGAAACAGTAAAAGAGTAGAAATCAGTGCAATTTAAAACAAGAAAATGTTTAAAAATTAACATAACTCAATAGCTAATTCTTTGAAAATTTCAGTAAAATTGATAAACTAGCTGGGCTAACAAACGATTAATCTTAAAAAATGTTTTAAAAATATATTTGTATTTACAAAATGTTTTGAAGATAGTACAGTTTCCATATGTGTTATGCCAGCCCAGTCTCCTCTATTATTAACAGTTTTCATTAATAACAGCCATTTATTACAATTAATGAAACAATATAGACACGTTATTATTAACTTAAGTTCATACTTATATTAATACTGTCTTATTATTATCTAGGTTCTTTTTTTGTTGTTTCATGATCCAATCCATAATACCACTTTTGTTTAACAAGAACAATTAGAGATTATGCAATTGTTATATTTCTCAATTTTAATGTCCAGCTCAAATTTGATGAAAAACTTATACTTTCGTAATTACCTAGAAATGAATACTAGTTTGAAGTATTCTACATATTATTTATTTAGAGATCTTTCTTAATTCGCGACTCTGCTGGTAGATTTAGATATTTTAGCACCCACATGTATATTTTGTTTCACCAAAAATTGCATTTGAGTTTGAAATATCAGTTTTTGTTGTTTTTTAAATAAGGCACTTATAACTGTGAACTCAAGCTAGCCCAGAGATGGTCCTTAGAAATTACACTTTTAGTTTATTTGGGGGAGGTAATAAGACTGAAGACTTTCAGTAAAATCCTTGCCAGGACTACAGAGCTAGTTAGTAGCAGAGCCCAGATCCCAGGACTCTCAGTTCTGTGCTTTTTCCTCTTCACAGCATTGCTAATTTTCCAGCTTTATCCCTCGTCTTGTTTCTACAGCCTTAGGTATAATTTAGAATAATTCCTCCATAACTTGTTCCTGCATAACTGGGCATAAATTAGAATAGCATTTGAATAATCTATAAATATAGAACTTTCTAAAAAATTTACAGCTGCAGAATAATTTTGAAATATAATACTTTTAAAGGTGTTTAGAAATTAAATATTTTTCAAACATTTTACAAGTTTTCTTGGGAAAATGTATGCATTTTATTTTTATGGCATCTTTTATAGTAAATCATTACAATACAGGCTTGATATTTTTATATTTGAATTATTATAAGCTATTTTAACCAAGAGATGGCCCATCTGGACTGACCTAATAGACAGTAATGGCTCATTTGTAAGTTTTATAACCTAAGGGTTTAATATTTCACTGCAAACACTCTAATAGGCTTTGGCATAAGAAAAATATATGGAAGAGTCAGATGACTTTTTATAGATTTTTAAGTAAATAACACTAATGTAAAACAATATATACTTCAGTACCAGAAGATTATGTAAATGTTGAAGTTCTTTTTCAACGAACTGCTTGAATTCCTATCACACTTAGAGCTTCTAGCTCAGTTCCCGTTTGAAAGAAGCTGATATGTATATGGTAAATGATTCTTGAGCATATTTGCTGAAGGGAAAGATCATTTAAGCTCCATTATTTCATGAGTTTCCATTTCTTTTAAATTACACTCATTATAACAAATGTTCATATAAAACATCTAATAGATTGTGTCAAATGTTTTTTCATAATTAGCATATTATAACAAAGTGTTTACTTAATTTTAAATATTCTTTTTCTAATTACTTATTCTGGGATTTTGATAGCATACTCCAAGAAATAGTGGGCTGATAGCACTGTCATACTTTGATGTTTTGGAGTAATGAGGAAAATAAGACATTTTTTGGGCGGGGAGGGAGACCAGCAGCCTGACTCTGTACCTAGTTAATTAGTATCCCTAATGCACATTCCTGTTAGCCTATAGTCTAGTCCAGGAGTGGGCAAACTTTTTGACTCGAGGGCCACAATGGGTTCTTAAACTGGACCGGAGGGCTGGAACAAAAGCATGGATGGAGTGTTTGTAGTTTTATTCATTTCAAATGGGCCGGATCTGGCCCGCAGGCCGTAGTTTGCCCACGGCTGGGCTAGTCACTGCCACTTCCTTAATTATCTGGTCTTGCAAGACCTATTTACCTAAACACTCACATTTTACAGAGGCCATAAATCATGAACAATACAAAACCCCTGGAGGGGGTTATCAGCTCTGGCACCGGACCAGGCCTTCAGGGGGGGTCTCACAGCCCCCCTCCCAACACACAGGGCTTTTTGCAAAGCCAACAAAAGATCCAGAAAACTAATCCTTATTTTGGGGACAAAGAAACCAAAGGGTATAAAGAGAAAGCTTCTTCCATATTGGTTGCCTCAGGATTTGGAAACAGGCTCTCTTGAGTCACGTTTCTACTACATCTGGAAATAAATGGGTTTTTCCTATATCTCCGAGTACTCCTGTGTGTGTATTTTCCAGTTGCCTGATAAATTCTGTAACAGGAGTTCAACTATAATGCAAGAAATATTTATCAAAATTAAGATTTCATATACCCTCTAACAGCAAATATATTATTTGATTTGTTTCATTATGATAATTTACAATATCTAACTATGGTACAGCTACACAGAGGTGTGTGTGTGTGTGTGTGTGTGTGTGTATTAGTTTTAAACTGATATTAGTATTGGTTTAAAAGAATCTACACTAATAAAAGACAAAGATGCTAATTGCCCATCCCTTCGCTATGCCCTGAGCCATGCCCGCCAGCCAATCGGAGCGACTATATGCAAATTACCCCAACCAAGATGGCGGCGGGCAGCCACGGAGCTGGAGCAAGCAGGAGGCTTGGTGGCCCCAGCGATGGAGGAAGCCAAGCTTCCCGCCAGCCCTGAGCCAGCTGAGGCCTCCGCTCATGGCAACAAAGGTTCAATTACAGAAGACAAATAAATCCCAGATACCTGCTTCTAGCCAGTCTCCACTGGGAGCTTGGGTGGCTGGGGGTTGTGGCCAGCCTGCAAACAGCTATCAGCCCCTAACCCAGACTGGCCAGGCACCCCAGCAGGACCCCCCCACCCTGAAAGGGCTATGGCCACTATGAAAACGGCCCTCAGCCCTTCACCCAGGATGGCCGGGCACCCCAAGGAGGGCCCCACCCTGAAGGGGCTGTGGCCAGCCTGCAAACAGCCATCAGCTCCTCACCCAGGCTGGCCAGCCACCCCAGTGGGACCAACTACCCTGGTCCAGGACACCCTTCAGGGCAAACCAGCTGGCCCCCACCCATGTACCAGGCCTCTATCCTATATAATAAAAGGGTAATATGCAAATTGACCCTAACAGTAGAATGACTGGGAATGACTGGTCACTATGACACACACTGACCACCAGAGGGATGTCTGACTGCCAGCTTAGGCCCAATCCCCCCGGGAGTGGGCCTGGCCAT
>NW_006282208.1:503549-507775 GCF_000327345.1 Myotis davidii
ATCTCCCGAGGGGTCCCAGACTGCGAGAGGGCACAGGCCGGGCTGAGGGCCTGAGGGACTCCCGAGTGCACAAATTTTTGTGTACCGGGCCTCTAGTACAGAATATAAAATACAGAAACTCCACATCTATTTTTACATAATTTTACAATATTTCAAGGTATATTGTTAATTAAATAAGTCAATATACAGACTACTGGTTATAGTGGGCTACTTTTGAGTGTATAAATTTGCATATGTATATAAATTTGCATATGTATATGCATATATGCTTATATACACTTAAATATCTTTGAAAGCACTATCAAGGACTGACAACAGTTGTTGCTTCTGTGAGAGTAATGAGAAGCCAGGGTCAGAGTTACAGTAATGAATTTCATACTGGATGCATTATTATAACCAATGGACAAATATAAATAAAATATAAAAAGTATTATACACTTTAATTGCTGTCATTATTATTTAATCTATTTCATTTACCTTCAAATAAAGTATTGAGGCTTTATTTTGTTTATCTCTTCATAAATGCAAAATATATATTAAAGGCATTTCTTCCATTTTCTATTCTAGGAGAAGTGCACATCTGAACTGCCTTTGTCCTAATTGTTCTTTTCCTATTTTCACGTTAGTGGATTTAAATTTCGCATTACTATGTAGCTCTGAGTTTAGAAGATCCTATTTTTCCCCCTTTACTCTGTAAACATTTAGAAAACACAGCTGGAATTATTTCTGTAAGTGGGATTGTGATTTTCTGGACTCATTTACCTTTTGAACTTGCTTTTCTAAGAATGTTCTTATTTATTATTAGCAAAAATCAATTGTTTGAAGGTGATTTCTTTAGAAAATAATATAAATTTTCCCCTCTGCTTACATTTAGAGAATCCTCACTCCAACTTGCCTATCTCTTCACTCTTGGAGTGCCTTGGGTGTCTTTAATTGTTATCTATACAACTTCTACTGTATACATAACATTTTTATTCTTATTTGATTCGGTGGGAAAGTATCAGTAGCCATTTCTAAAAGACATCTTTATTAACTTATTTATCTAAAAAGCCAGGATTGTATGAAGATTTGGTTCAATAGTAGGAAAACAATTTCTTTGTTCTATTTGAAGCCTTCTTCTCTCTCTCTCTCTTTTTTTTAGCTGTCTCCTTGATATCTGAAGGAAGTTTAAGTTATGTAAGAATAATTCCTATTGAAACAGGACTTTTAGGGGAACATAGGCAGGTTTAGGGAATTTTTAGAATTGGGGTCCATGGGAAAAACACAGGGCTACAGACTGGGAGAAGGCACATTTCCATAAGACAAGGAAGCCAGGTCCAGTTACATTCCTATAAGACAAGGGAGCAGCAACAGGTACATTTCCATAAGACAAGGAAGCCAGGTCCAGTTACATTCCCATAAGACAAAGGAGCAGCAACAGGTACATTTCCAAACACAAGGAACTGGAAGTAGCCAAAAAAGGTCTATATTTAGAAAATAAGAAGAAGGGAGAAAGCCCAGAAAAAATAGGAGGACATGAGGGAGGAGGGCCTCAGGAGTTACTATAGTAACTAATTCCAAAGGGAGTATTGACCAATCAGAGGGGATAGAAGGACACCGGAACTGCAGCCTTTATAAACCATGGAAACAGGAAGTCTGTGGGACCCTTTCCCCCTCCCCATGTGGTAGCCCTGTTCTGTGGGACTTTTTCCCCCTCCCCACGTGGGAGTCAGTTCTGAGGGAATCTTTCCCTCTCCCCACGTGTGAGCCTGTACTTGTTTGTCAACAAATCTCCACCTTTGCTATATGGGACATCACCTTCATTATATTTCCTGGACCTTCGCAGACAAAGAATCTGGGTTGCAGTCCAAAAATTCCATATCACTATCTCACAATTTTTAAAAGTACAATGCCAGGATTATCAAAGGCATGATTGATCTTATATTTCTCTCTTTCATTTTTTTATATGGGACATCACCTTCATTATATTTTATTCCCATTACTTCTCAAGCAGACTTTCATATTTTGCATTATCGATATATTTACTATAAGGTACTTGGTTTCTTGAACATTCCTTTTTACTTTATTGAAATAGGATGAAGGATATCTGAAGAATAGTGTTTGTCTCATTATTAAGTATAGTTCCTAACTTATATAGATAGCTAGTTTGTACCCTAACTAATATAAGAAAGTGACTTTTTGAAGTGAGGTTCTACCTCAGCAAAAAACAAACAAACAAACAAACAAAAAAACAAAACAAAAAATATGTGATGTTGATGGCAGAAAGTGTATATATATATATCATAACTAGCACTGGTGATTTTTAAAATGATAATCTATGTTTGTAATGGCAAAGATTTACTAAATCATTGATGGCAATAATGGAGAAAAATGTATTTGCTGGGTCAGCCACTCCAGGGGAGGAGACTAGAAAGAAGACTTAGAATAAAAAACCTTGCTAGGGTGTGTTGGCTCCTATGGCCCTATTTAAAAACATGTTACAAGAGGTAGTTTAACACATGAACAAAGAGGCCAGTTTGCAGTCGGAGATGAAAGGATAAAGGGTCTTCCAGATTGAAAGGACGCTAGTTCTAACTCCAGTAATGGGATATGAGAACTAAAGTTTTGGTAAAACATCTCAGCTGGACAATGTATAAGAAAGGAAGTAAAAAGTGGGGGTGGGGGAGGGGGCCGAGTAGGAGAGAGGAGAAGAGAGCGATCATAATTGAGGATTGAGTTGAGGTGGGGCTCATGGCAGAAAAATAGTGCAGGTTGGAGACCTGTGATTGGGAACAAACTTTTGGTATGGTCAGTGGTGAATGCAATACCAGTCATTTGTGAACATCTAAGTAAAGGAGCCATAACTGAACTAAAAAAGTCTTTGACTTTGGGGATCTTTTCAAACTCTGTCCTCTCATTAAGAGGAAATTCAATCCCAAAGATGGTGTCAGAAACAGCAAGAGCTCTTCACAGCACTGTGCTCTGAGTTACTCTGAGTTCATATATTCTTCTAAACTCTTCTCAACTACGTCAAGTACCAGAACAGGGTCCTTCTTGAACCCTGCCCACTGCACTAACTGCTGGGTCTGAGCCCCTCTGCCTGGGCTGGACCTTCTTGGATGCCCAGTCTTAGACAGAGAAGCCATGAGAAGTTGTGGGTGTATAAGACTAAGTCTATAGTGCAAGAGCCAGTGGCCACATAGCCATCGGACAAAACAGTCCTTCACAGCAATCCCATATAGGCAGCTGTACACCAGCTGGTAAATACTTATCTTTCCCACAAGCAGCATCAGTCTCTGTACCACAGCTATTATCTGAGCAGCCGCACTCTGCCTCCACACTCACCACCTCACATTGTAGCGGTATCTGAGCTCTCTGCCTCAGCAGCTTCTCTAGCCCCTCTGGCTCAGCAGCTTCTCCTCTCTCCCCTGCCCAGGACACTGGCTGGTCTCTGTAGCCTCACATAGTAACTACCTCTGAGCTTCTCTCTAAGCACACTGGCTGGTTAACGTGGTAGCTAGATCTGAGCTCTCTGTGAGCTCCTAGCCTCACATCATAGCAGTACCAGCTCTCAGCTCCGTCTCTCCAGCACACTGGCTAGTCAATAACATGTATCATACTCTGGCCAGTTGTGAACAATGACATCAATCATTTGGGTTATGGAAGTGCACAGTGACTGTGAGATTGTTGTGCTTGCTGTGCACCTGTACATAGTCCTTGGATGCCCTGTGTATGGTATCTTGGCCTTGACGTTCTGATCACGAATCCCAGGCTCAGAGTGTCCTTGCCCAACCAGTGCACTCTAAACAGGGTCCCCCCAGAGGGCATGCTCAAAATATTCACTTCAGATATAGCCAGGGAGAATACTGGATAAGGAGGAATTTCCCGAAGTATAGAGCCAGGGATCATGGCAAACAATGGGCAAGAGAATTTCCTCCAGGGGAAAGATTCAGGCCCTAGTAAATGTTGGTGCTCATTTTTATTGCTACAATCCTCAAAATGGGCTTTTGCTAAGAACTTGAGATTTAATTATGGTCAAATTTAAAAAGTTGATTAATTTATATTTGACAAGGACAGTCATTTCAAAAATGGATCAAAAACTATATATTATTATTATTATTTCTTTATCATTTGCACTCCAAAGTGCCTGTATTATCTATTACAAAGCATGCCCTTTTCCCTTTTACACAATAACACACAATAACATGAATATTTTGATGCATAAACACACACACATTCACATCCTA